>NC_133231.1:11291301-11495559 GCF_040436345.1 Pagrus major
ACCTGCTTATTATGCTGTTGATTCACAAGAGCATGTGTATAGTTCACAATCTTTAAGTTAGTTTAAATTGTTCATAGAGAATGTCTATCCTGACCACAGCTGTCTGTGAAAAGTCATCTGCTGTGGACAGGAATGGCCATTTAACTTAAAGCCAGCATAGCTTCAGTTCACCTGTCTGAGCGGTCACCACTGACAACTTGATAGGGATCATCCCTTCAAGGGTGAGAGAATACAGCTCCCCCGTGCACATGTAGATGAGAAAGTGATATCAGGTTATAGAGAAGATATAGGTAGGTCTGAGTCAGAGAGGCAAGGAGCTGTCATGTCGCAGGTGTTTAGTAAGCAGCTCTGGAAACAGACAGTTTCCAAGGTCATTCAGGTAAGAGAAATCCTACTTTTGTTGTTGTTTTTGTCATTTGAGGGTTCTCTGACATTTTAGTTTATCCATCCGCAGTATGTATTGCCAACTGGCTCTTCATTTACCACATCGTGATTTGAAATTAAAAAACTTTATACAGAACTTCTGTGTTGACTTTGACTGTGTGTGTGGTATTTCTGTTCCCCAGAAGATTTGGATTAAAATGGACTAAATCATTTATTTGAGGTTTGGCAGGGCACTGAAAATATTTTGAATTGCTTTTTTAAATGTTAGATACATTATCAGTTTGCATTCCTGCCAAACTGGCCTGCTGCACACTTTATGTCACAGCTGTTTCTCTTTAATTCCAAAAGCCACTGTTTGTTTCATAGGGATTGTCAGTCTCGCCATAGCTTATCTCAGGATGTGGCTTTGTTTGGTTCTGAAAGCTATTAATGTTGTGGCTGTTGTCTGTCAGTGCTGGATTCTGTGTCTGTGTTATAGCAATAAATAAATGTGGTTCTGTATGTGTGCCTATCTGTCATTGTTGGAGCCTGTTATTGTTGGCCAGTGTATTTTGTGTATTGCAGTCAGCAGTGACTTAGTCTGCTTGTTTGAATAATCTGCTCCATGCTGCATTGTGCGTGTATTGTTTACCTCTGGGCTGAAGGCTGAGTCGGTTGTTCACACGATTTGGAAAAGAGGCAGAGAGAAGGTGTGAGACACCTCGTCGCCCAGCAACTGATTGCTTGGCACGCTTTTTTTATGATAGATCTGTGATGTCATTGTTTGTGTGTGCTTAACATGTGTGTATATCTCCAGAGAACAATGCTGGTGTGATTCATTGTCAGAGTTCTGTAGTGGTTTATTTAAACTGATTTGAAATATGTAAATGAACGTCTCTGTTTTTTTTATCTCTCAAATGTTATTGTATGTTTGGAGGCATCATTTTTATGTTTCATGACTGGAATTGGAATTCACTGTCTCAGCATTGCAGAGTTTCTCAATTTGGAGTCAAATATGAAGATTTCTAATCTTAAAAGATCACCAGTCTAGAAATTGTCATATCGGTCATACATGTGTGACCCTTGTGTAAATATGTTCCACATGGGTGTTTACAATAGGTCCATGTCTGTTCTCACATTCCATATAAGCTTTACAGGAGTGAAATATAACAGAGCACTGAAACTGATATACAAGTCAAAAATATTGTTGTGTGCAGCAACCGTCCTGTTATCTGTCAAAGTAACCTGTGACTTGCAGCCACTGTACCTGAGAGTAGTGTGCTCGTGCTCGTCAAATATTTTAAATTAAATATTACCATGACTCGTGAGAAAGTTAATGATTCTGGAGATATTTAAGAGGTTCCATACAGCCTTGAAGTGGTTTGAGCTCTTAAGAAAATTTTGTTTGTCTTGTTTCACTTGACAAACTTCAGTTTCGATGTGGTTTGTTCTCTTTCAAAGCTGCTAACGGGCTAATGTGTTGCTGCTCTCACTAACCTTGTTGACATACGCAGCTTGAGAGGTTGTTAGCATGCTCCACCTCACTCTGCTTTGCATGACCAACCCCCCAGGCTCTAACTAACAAAATCAATACCTTGACTCTTAACCACCCCGACTCTTAGAATTGTCCATTCTCCTGTTATATCCTCCTCCCTCCTGTGTCTTTCTCTCCTTCTTTCTCAGGTCCTGTTAAAATGTACTTTTATGTTATTTCCTATATTTCCTCCTCCTTCAATTTGTAACCCCTCTGCCTTCCTGTCATCAATTTTCCCTCACTGTGCACATCTATCCTATACTTTAATTTAATTTAACTCCTTTGTCGTTTTTGGGATTCAGTCAGTTTCATCTTTTTCCTCAACCCTCTACATCTACTCACTACATGTGTTTACTTTTGCCCATGTATACAGCTCTTTCTTTCTCCAGTGCTTCACGTCTATCTTATCATCCATAAAATCTTTTGGATTTGGCATCTTTCCTCTTTATGTTCCTTTTCAAGGCTTTATTCAGGGTTCTATCTGATCCGTCCCTCAAAACCTGTCATACTGTTCTCTCCTATCTGATTCTCCATATAATCCATGGGGACTCACCCAGGGTACATGCATGTACAATATGTCCCATGCTCCATGTAGACTATAGATTTAATCAGCCTGTTTCATTTGGCAAGAAAAATAGATGTTTGAGGGTTACACAACAGTGAAATCTCTGTTCCATGAAGTACAGAAAACCACATAGATGTGTACACAAGAGAAAAGGGAGAACATGATTAGAGAGACACTTGATCACTTAATATGTCATCCTCAATGTTAAAGTTTAATCCAGTTGTTAACGATTGTCTAAACAGTTTGATATATAAAAGAGCTGGCACTCAAATGTTTTATTTTTGGCATGGCCAGTCACAGCAGGACATTTCCTGCTTTGTTGTAGAAGAGGGGCTTTTAAAAGATGGTCTCACCACAATGACGTCAATGCAAAAAAGTATTTTAAGCCAGAAATAGCTATTCCTGTCGTGCCCTGTTTAAATTCCAGACAGACAAAGGGAAAGGTAAATGAAAGAATTTGAATGCACCCTGCAGCTGGCGCACCAAGCAACACCAGGTCTCATGTTATTTATTGGCTAACCTTGTTCCTGTGTTACTGAGCAGCGTAACCTGGCAACCCACTGTGGTTGATGTTCCTGTCCCATCATCCAAAATACAAGCCACTGCCTGTTGTACACTGGCTGTGTTGTTGACGAAATCTTTTCTAAGAACCTGAATTTTTCAGACTTTGGATGGTAATGGAGATGTACAATTTTAAATCTTGAAGGAATACTGAGTTCTGTTTTGGATTTTTTTCTTTCATCTTTTCTATCTTGTATGGAGCTACAGTGTAAAAGAAGAAGACTACCATGTTTTGACAGGATACAGAGGGTTATTCATTTTTCACTTATTTTACTGCTAATTCATTGAAACCTTTGGTTCTTTGAGTGGACTAAATGATGTCTGAGAAAAAGTGGAGGACCACAGGGGATATTAAATCATCTGTCATTAACAACAGCCTCATCAGTACACACTCACAAGTATGTGAAATATGGTTGAATGACTTTGTGCTCTGTTCGGTCATGTGATGGCTTTACTCGGTATGTGCTCCTTTCGTGCAAAAATGAAAATGCAGTATTTTTTTGTCTACTGTGAGTCAACAAGAAACTCAGCTGAAATCAGCTTTGTTTATGTCAATTAAGAATTTTAGATTAAATCTTATTCAGCACTTGTTTAATAGTAAATTCATATATATGACAAGTAATAGAATCTGAATATTAATTAAAATTGTCTGTACATTTTGTTTAGCAAAAGTTGAAAGAGGAACGTGAAGCTAAGCGGGCCCAGCTAGATGGAAGACATGACTACATCCTCAGCATTGTGGCTTCATGCCTGGGACTGGAGAAAGCGGATGTGGAAGATGCGATACTGGAGGGGAATCAGGTACCTTGTATTCATACATTTTCACACAGAAGTGCTTGCTTTCTTTGTAAAAAAAAACCCCACAGCAGCCTGACTTACTTTAGCAAAAGGTGTGGCAGCATTTGAATTACATTATGAACTTGTGTTTTTGCTGACACAAAATTACTGCCACATCTATGTTCTTTTAGTTATTTCAGTTTTCCTGGGAGAAGAAGTGGTTTGGTGTAATTTATTTGGGTCAAGGGACGTGATTTAAGTGCAGAGTTTGGTCATTATCATTTGGGAGACATTGTGTAGTCTGATTGTGCTGAAAGTTTTCCTGTCATCCTTCTCAGATTGATCGCATGGAGCAATTCTTTGTGGCTGAGGGTCTTCCACACCTCATGTTCTACCATCAGGACACTCAGCCAAGTGAAACAGGTAACGTGAAAACGTACACTCGCTGTGTCAAAAATGTATGTTATGCGTGGACTTAATCTAATTGTTGTCAACACATCGAATGTATGTTTTGCTCAGACTTCACTTTATTGATCCTGTTGGGATGACTCCCTCAGGGAAATTGAATTTCCAGCAGCATACAGTTCACAATAAACTCTTAGCTAAAAATAGAAAATAAAGATAGGAATAGAACAAAATACAATAGAATACAATAAAAATAAAATAAAATAAAATAGGATAAATAAAATAAAATAAATAGAAATGTAAAAATGTAATAAAAATCTTCAGTCACGCTTCAATTAGCATTCATGGCAGCAATTGATAAGGTCCAAAATTAATTGGAATTAGATTCAAATGCAAATAAAGCTAGTTGTGATGATGATGATGATGAGTGTTGTTTCTCTGTCCAATTCTCTGTTTCAGCAGCAGCCGCAGCCTCTGCACCCTCCCAGCTTATTGCCCAGCAGCCTGGTCGCAGCAAGAAGTCTAAAGTGTTTGTGACAGACGGGAAGGATGTGGCACTGACCGGAGTGTGTGTCTTCTTCACCAGAGCCAACACCTCTAAGACAATCACGTCTGAGAACATTCACAGAGTAAGTCACTTTTAAAAGTGTCGTTTTGGAAAAGTAAGCATGAATTCATGACTTTCAGGGTGAGTGAAGGTAGGTCAATCATATGAAATAAAAACTGTTTACCTAATTTCACCATCATTACACCGTTTGATAAGGGATGCTCTTAACCAGCCATGCTGCTGAGAGGCCAAATGTGGGAATAATATCAGCCATATGCATTTCAAAACATAAAGAACTTGAAAGAAAGATTGTTTAACTGTATGGCTTTCCGTCATGTAGTTCACTTACATGACAAATTAAAACAGGCTGATTTTGGAATGTCAAAAGGATGCTTTATTCCTTTTCCTTTGTGATAAATTGTTTCCTGTAACTAAGACAGCTTCTTTCTATCCAGAGCTTTTGAGACAAAAGAAGGTTCGACAAATGCACTCTGATACCAGTAGCAGTTCTGGCTATTGATTTTTGCTGATCACCTGCTGTCAACAGGAAAGCTAATCACCACCTCTGATAAAAGGGCATGTTTGCCAACAAGCCATTCACAGCAAGAGGAGGAAGGAGGACAACTTTAGTGTGTGTGTGTGTGTGTGTGTGTGTGTGTGTGTGTGTGTTACTCGACTATGTGAGTGTGCCTGCAGTGCCAGAGAGCAGTGTATAAGTACCACTGCAATTTAAAAAAAAATAAAAAATTCTTTAATGGAAAATAGTAATCATAACATTAAAAATAAATATATAAATAAATAAATGCTAAATAAGCAGTATCCAAAAGACTCTTTGACAAATTTAATGAAAATCTTGCAAGGTATTGTTTTATGTTTTTTGTCCTGTTGAAGATAGTCTACATTAGCTGTGGTACAATTTAAGCATTAAAAATTGGGAAGCAATTACACTAAAAATGTCAAAAATATGAGACATTGATAAAACCTTTCCCCCCATCTGGTCTGGGCTCCACTCAAGGTCATTTTTCTTCAGTATATAATATATGTTTGGTGGCATGGGCTTGACCTCATACTTTTCCAAGGTTCTACAAATTAGACATGACTGCACCAACACTGACACATGCAGTTTTGAGTGAAGTCTCCTTTCAGGAACCTCCTACCCAGGAGTGACAGCAGTCAGCCTTATCTGGAAATACAGTAATCCTAATATCCCCAAAAGGGAGCTACGGAGATATTACAACCATAATCCTGGTTTGCTGATAGTATGAGTGGGAAGTCACACCAGTCCACACTCCTTGAGTTAAGCGAGGAATAGGTAGACTAAGTCGAATGACTCGGAGTCCTTTATTTAGGGGGAAGATGACCCTCCACTGGACAACAGCATCACAACTGCCAGCCAATTGTGGCAGGCGTAATGAAATGAGGCCTACACAGTGGGCATACCGGTCTTAATCATAGGTTTTTAGATTCTAAATGTGTGTGTGTATGTGTCATGTGTGCACTGTTCTCTCCCTCTAGGACGTGAATTTCAATATGTTGGACACATCAGAGGGGGGTTTGTTAAAAAGTGTGGAGCAGTTGCTCTCTGAGATCTTCATCCCCACGCTAAGGAAGATGAACCATGGCTGGGGTGAGGCGGCCAGTCCCCAGGCCCAGGCTGTCAAACAGGATTTCATATCATCATTAGAAAGCTTTGTGTCTGTTTTGGCTGGAGCACAGGAGAGTCTGCAAGAAAAGGTAAGAAACAGACACAACCCTAACCCTAACCATATCAAGGTTAATTTTGACTGTTAAGGAGCGAGTTTAATTTTCAGCAGCTGTAAAATAGCAAATGAAGAAACGGCTGTGACTTAACCAAAGAGGTTTTAAACCAAAAGCTAATTTAAATATTTGTGTACTAACAAAATGTCACACCATCGCCAGTACTTGGGAACATATATTTTTTTTGTTTATAAAAAGAAAAATACATAACTATTAATAGAAACAAAGGCTGTTTAAATATCTGTGAACCTTTTTATCATTACAGTTGTGTGTTTCATTAAAGCAGTAAGACACTTAAAGATTTTTAGAGCACCAAACTAAGGAAGTTTTGCAGCTCTTGTGACCTGTTTTTACCACAGGCCATTCTTTGTGAGCACACACAGGAACATCCACAAATAAAAATAAATTATACACACTGCAGCAAAAACAAACCATGGCTTGCCTCCAGGTTACCTTGAAAGAGTGTGACGCATTTGACCTGCGGGTGCTGAAAGGCCCATCCGACTACATGGCAGCAGCAAACAGCACAGAGACCACAGAAAAGATTGAAGCCTGCATGAAAGTCTGGATCAAACAGATTGAACAGGTGAGACCCGTCAGGTAACAGAAGTTATCTTCAAA
The DNA here is from genome assembly GCF_040436345.1 of Pagrus major. NCBI lineage: Eukaryota > Metazoa > Chordata > Actinopteri > Spariformes > Sparidae > Pagrus > Pagrus major. Next base: position 11,298,433 of record NC_133231.1, read on the forward strand.
CCTATCACAGTTATTATTTTACATCAAACCTTTTGTAATGCACTAGTCTCTGTTGTACAGAATGGCTTGTTATTTTGAAACAGAATTTATTCTGAGATCCAGGTTTGCTTGAAATGCCTTTGAATATGCCAGGTGAAGATGAACAGACAAATATTTGACAGGATATGTGCTTAATATTTCGTGGAGCTTTGCAATAAATGCTGCAACTTCATTAGGAAAAAGACTCCCGCACACTGTCCACTTCACTTGCAATTAAGTTTAAAAAACAACGTTTCGGTCCTTAGACCTTCATCAGGTTATCTTACGAAACAAAGAGGGAGGCTGTCTTCAGTAGGGTTGTGAAATCGCGTGGCCCAATCAGGCCAATCAGACGTCCCTAAATATGCAATCAAACACACCTGGACTAACAAATCCACACCACTGAATGACAAAAGTTTTGAAATTCAGGTAAAGCAGAAAGAGTAAACAGAGATAGATTAACAGATAGAAAGTACTTCTGTTCACCAGGTTCTAGCTGAGAGTGAGCAGTTGAGAAAGGAGGCTGATGACCTTGGCCCTCGGGCTGAGCTGGACCACTGGAAGAAACGAATGTCCCGCTTCAACTACCTTCTGGACCAGCTTAAGAGCCCGGATGTCAAAGCTGTACTGGGTGTACTCCTGATGGCCAAATCTAAACTTATAAAGGTCAGATATGGCTTTCTTTGCTGCTTCATGGGACACTATTTTGATTTGGCCAATCTTCTCTCTCCATCATATCATGTTTTTATGCTTCGTTTTCTTCAAGATGATATTTTCACAAAAGTCAGTCATGTAAATTTAAAAGCCTGTAATGTTAGTGTGACTCAGTCTTACAGTGAATGATAAAATGGTTTGTTGTGTCTAGTCATGGCGGGAACTGGACACCAGGATTACTGATGCAGCCAACGAGGCCAAAGACAATGTCAAGTACCTGTACAGTCTGGAGAAGTTTTGTGACCCTCTTTACAACAGTGACCCTGTAAGAAAAATGCTTTCATCTCTTTAAAGATAAAGTGGTCTGCCGCATTAAAAGCAAACCAAATGTACTGTTACTGTATCCATGGTGAACTGTCCTCAGGTTATGAAAATGGCACGTTACACAAACACTGTTTAATGTCCTACATGTGCAAGTGGATGTAAGTTGTCCAAACACAAGCTATAATTTCTGTTTCACCCCAGGTATCGATGGTGGATGCCATCCCTGGTCTGATTAATGCCATCAGGATGATTCACAGTATTTCCCGCTACTACAACACATCAGAAAAGATTACATCGCTTTTTGTTAAGGTACGGTTGGCTACTATTCTGCACGACAAAACAATAAAACAAAGGATTAAAATGTAATCAAAAATGGGATTCAGCAAAGCTGTTTGCCAGCAGTCTGGATATTGTCCTCATTTGTACCATGCAATCTGTAATTTTCATGTTTTTATGGATGAATATAATTAACCACTGAAACATTTATGTCGACCAAGGGCATTGTTATATTAACCCAGTGTGAAGAACAAAAATTTTGCACAAAAGAATTTGTAAAATTTTCCATTTCTAACATCTCAGTGAACAAATTACTGGCTGGATTTATGACAGAGTAGATGTGAACAGCATGCAAATAATCGGGATATTTCATGGACCATATTACAGCACTTAAATAGCCCGTTTGACTTTTTAACATCCTTGCTCATAATATTTAATTACTTTAACTACATGTATGATCTCAAGTTGTTTAGGTCTGCAAAAAATTAAATTGCATATCTTCATTCCACCCTACCCTTCAATATCTCCAGGTGACAAACCAGATGATCACAGCCTGCAAGGCCTACATCACTAATAATGGGTCTAATTCAATATGGGACCAGCCTCAGCAAGTTGTAGCTGACAAAATCAAAGCTGCCATCCACCTTAACCAGGTACTAGATCCTGCTTATTATTACCTCTCTCAGTTTTTTCTGTTTTTACGTTCTTATCAATTGTGGGTTTTTGTGCAACATACTGTAGCTGTATTATTATTTTTTAAATGTAAAGTTTACCATTTGTTTATATTGTTTGGGGAAAAATGCCTTCTACACAAGACCTTTGTTAAAATATGTCATTATTTTTTTTAGCTGAAAGTCAGACATTTGAGTTACATGCCCTTGCCATGATAGAAGAAATATTATGAAGCAAAAGTTATTTTTCAACCAATAATTGTTACCACCGTCGTATGATGGATGGATGACAATAAAAGTCACCTGTTCTTCCTGTGTCAAACTGCGTTCTCCAGGAGTACCAGCGGTATTTCCACAAAACGAAGGAGAAGCTGGAACAGACCCCCTCAGAGAGACAGTTTGACTTCAGCGAGATGTACATTTTTGGAAAGTTTGACACATTCCAGCGACGGCTCAACAAGATCCTGGAAATGTTCTGCACTATCTCCACCTACTCTGCCCTGCAGGACTCTAAGATAGAGGGGTTGGAGACCATGGCCACCAGGTTTCAAGTGGGTATATTGTTAGATTAGATTGCTGTCAGAACATTTATGATAACACAGAGACACATTCGATTAACTGATTAAATGCCACTGCTAGCCAGCTGAGCTGTGTTTCTTCTGCCATTTATCGACGTTATAATATTTCAGTGGATGGCAAATGTAAGGCTGCTTTAGCAATGAAGAGGACAAGGTTTACATCTCTAATCATAAAACCACAAAATACATTGAGTGTGCAGAATGTTGATAGACTGCAGATTTACACTGAGAATGACTTTCACTGAATACGGTGTTATATTGATGTTGAATGACATCAGTTACATTTCTAAAATGTGTATAATTCAATGATGGGGAGATATAGATAAGTAGGAAGAAATATGTCAAAGGAGCATTTGATATATTTAAACCTGGACCTTATATTTATAGTTTTGGTTTCAATGCCTCATACTTACCAAAGGTTTTGCAGTTTGTCCAGTAGATCAGCTCAGATGGCAGCCACAACAAGGCTGCAATTGCTGCAACATAATCCTTTGGGGCAACTCTTAACTATCAACATTACATATACTAAAAGAACTCCTTGTTTTTTTTGGCTGACTGAGGTTGTTATTCTAAGAGTGTGACAACAGTATAGAAACTATTCCTACAGTGACAGACCTTTATGTTTAATAGTAGGCTAGATCTAAAAGTAAGTTAGATTTGTTAACGAAGAGTTTTGGGTTGTACTTATTAGTGTCCCACAGTGCGAGATTACTGTATTTTTTAGTTTATTTAGTTGTCTGAAAAAGTGTACAAATATTTGTGCACACAAAATCAAATTGTTCTGCATTGGGTCAAATAATACTTGTTTTTCTTGACTTGCGTGACAATGTCTGATTGGTGCTGAGATGTTTTCTCTTGAGAGGATACTGATTTGAAGTATCTATTTGTTTCTGCTTCCTTGGATGTACAGACTACAGAAATGCAGGGAAAATGGGAGGTAATGTCTCACTACAGACCTCAACTTGTAGTGCTGCATGGTCCATTTTCATAGTTGACAGCATGCAGTATTGCATATCATCGAGTAACTATATGACAATACTAACTGCATGCAACATGAACAGAGAACCAACTGCAAAATGTGTTATTGTTAGATTCTCAATGTATTTGTGTTGTTTAGTTATTTTCTCCAGTGATTTACTGACAAACATTTTGCATGTAGTCCAATGTACCTGCTGTAATTCCATTAGTCATTTCATGGCCCAGTAACCAGACGAAGCTAGTTTAAATTGATTTCAGACCTCTCCTTTTGTAGCAGCTGACAGTTAACTCTTCAATATATACATAGTTTATGGTAAGCTTTACGATTTGGTATTACATTTCCGCATTTATTATGCACCGTTTGTCTTTTGCTATTGTAAAACAAGGATTAACTCCCAGACTAAGATGATATGTTCTCCGACATCAGTTTGAAGCCCCGACATGTACAAACATTAAAAAATAGAAAATAAATTCAAGACAGAATAGCAGCATTTTCCAGCTCAGGTTTGACTGCAGCAGAACAATGAGGCTGATTTTTTGTTTGTGTGTGTGTGCTATAGGCTATTGTGTTGAACATGAAGAAAAAACATTACAGTTTCCTTGACCAGAGAAGAACTGACTTTGATGTCGACTATGAAGAATTCTGCAAAAGCACCTCTGAGCTTCATGTAAGTTAAATATTATGGACACAAATGCTTAGAAAAGGTTTAATCAGGCAATAAGTGAAAACACCTGTTCCACTCCACTCTGTCTTTTTGTTGTTGTTTTTTTTTTCTTTTTGGTAAATATGTTTTCATTGGTCTTCCAGAACCAGCTGAAGGGTTTCATGGATAGCACCTTTGAAAACATTCAGAATACAGAGAGAGCTCTAAATGTGCTGAAGAAATTTGAAAGGTAAACCATTCCTTCATTCTTGATTTCAATTTGTCTAACCAAGTATTTCTCAGTCTGATCCTAAGCACAAAACAATGCTTATTCTCTAACACAGCAGCAGCAGCAGCAGCAGCAGTAGTTAATTTCATTCACATGGCCGCTGAGCTGCCATGTGAATGAAATTAAGACAGCAGGACTGTGAATAGACCTTTGTCACTGTGGACTTTTCATCTCATTAAACACAGGTGTAACTAATAACATAATTGCTGCATTCAAATAGGTTTGCTAGTTCCAGGGTCCTTTTTGTGCATTTAGGCTCACTGTCATGATTCACTGGCAAATCTAAATCAGATGGTCCCACTGTTGATGTTATCAGTGTCTTTCCTGCTATGACAAGTCAATATGTCATGCTGTGAGACAGTTCTTTCCAAGTAAATGCAGTAGACCTTGACCTGGAATACCACTATTACTATTATTGTTTATTCAATTCACATCTTATTTTAATTTTGTTATTTTTTTCTTCATTTTTTTAACATTGTCTTTTTTCTGTTTTGAATGCAACTATTGTATTTTCGGGCTCTCTTAAAACAGACTGAGCATCCCAGACCTTGGCATTGAAGAAAAGTATCAGCGCATTCTACAGAACTACGGCCGGGACATTGAAACGGTCTCTCGTATATACATGAAGCAGAAACTGGACCCTCCAATTGGCCGAGACTTGCCCCCAGTGGCAGGCCGTATCATGTGGTCTCGGCAACTGTCCAGCAGGATTCAGGGTCCAATGGATCTCTTTCAACAGGTAATATTGAAATTCTGCCTGTCTACATAATGATTTAGTTGGGCCTAGGCGTTGTTTTTTTGACTTTTTCTTTTAGTAGGATTGTCAATACAGTTTTCCTGTTAAGTTATATAGTACCATCCTGTCCCTCTGTAGCATTCAGGAGTTCTTTCCACACCAGAGTCCAAGAGGATCATCAGGAACTATAACAGGGTAGCAAGGGTCCTGCTGGAGTTTGAGATGCTCTACCATCACAGCTGGATGAAAAAGGTATTTTGATTAGAATAATACAGCATAGTATGTAACAAAATTACATTTTCTGGCACTGGGGCATGCAAATAAATTATTGATATTGACGGTCTCATCATACAAGGCATGCACAAGTGTATATATATGTCTGTTTTCTGTCTTCTCATTCACGCCCACTGCCTTTGGTCTCTCACTAATTTTCCTTCCTTTTTCCTCTTTTTCTCTACTTTATTTTCCCTCTTTCCCTCACCTCTCCTTGCTGAAATTCATCTCTAAACTACCTAACCCACCTTGATCCCTCCTCCCCAGATGGAGGAGGCCCGGGTGGGCCTGCAAGCCTCTCTGCTGGTCAGGTCTCCAGAGACGGGGGAGCTGTTTGTGAACTTTGACCCAGAGATTCTGACCCAGATCAGGGAGGCAAACTGCATGACAAAGATGAAATTGGAGATCCCACCCTTTGCTGCTCTGTTGCAGCAGAGACAGGACACCCTCAAAAAGAACTACAACAAACTACAGGTACACACAGTTTTACACATCATGAATTACATAGAACTTATGTTCTGTACTTATGAGAAACAATATAGGGAGGCATGTCATTTGCATAAAAGAAAAAGTGTGGTTAATATCAAGAAACACTGGTGAACAGCAACAAAGTACAACAGGAGTTACTGTAAAACATACTGTGCTCAACCACGAGTGAATACGGTGACTGCATTGATATATCTTTACCCTCCCAGTTAATATTGAGTGAGAACACCAGAGTGCGGGCTAAGATCCAGAGTGCTTTTGAACAGCTGGCCATGCCGCATGTAGCTAAGGTAAGATGTTCTTATGTTTTATTTCAAGATGCATTTAAATGACATCCTGCATGTTATTTGCTTATCGTTTATTGGATAGTGGTATTCATAAGTTCATACTTAATATAATTCTAACATCATTCAAAGTAACTGTCCAAGATATATAGTAGATATACACTGCAATTTATAAGATATTAAATTATTTCAAAATGTATTGGTTCATTTATATACTGTACTATTGCTCCTTTTTTTTATCAAAAAAAGTTCAATAATTCTATGAATGTGTTTAATACAGAGCATTTTAGGACTAAAATATTAAAAGCTAAGCTATTTTTTGCAGCTATTTATAGTGATATAGAGATGTAATATTCTTCAAAAGATGTGCTAATCAATTATTGTAATTAAGTTCGGAGCAAGGCCCTTATCAAGAAGTGTCAACCCCTCCCCTCCCAGGAGTTAGGTACAGCCCCAAAATGCTGTTTTGTAAATGTAAAGATAATTAAGCACCTCTTGCATTAACAGGTGTGCACCTCGTATAATAAAGCATTGCGGTCATTGAATTTCCTCATTCATAAAACTTTCAGTGGTTGTAGGTAGGCTAATGGCAAAATAGAAACGTTTTCAGCCAGCCTAACGCTACTGAATAAGAACTCATTTATACCAACGGTCATAACTGGACTGTGCATAAGATGAAGGAAAAGGAAATGCGAAGGACAGCCAGACCTTGCAATTTAAGTAACTTGACGTAACAGGTGCTTACTTTCCAGTAGACTGTCATCACATGCAGTATTATTAACTAAGGTCACTTGTAGGCTAGTATTCCTTTGAATAAGACACCATTCAAAACAAGGTTAGCAGCTAGCACGTGAATTAGCATGCATTAGCTAATTATCAAAAAAATCACTTAGAAAATGAATCACGTACTACAGATAATGGTACTTTGATGGTAATTTACCAATGAAAAACACTTCTTAAGCTGAAACTTTACCCAGTACAGTAAATTTACTCGACTGTACTTCTATTTAAGTTGAGTAATTCCATTTTCTGCTACTTTTTACTTCTGACATAACTTCACTTCACAGGAAAATATTATATTTACCACAACATTAATTTGATGCCTATCTTTAATCTAGTTTGCATATTAATATAAGAAAAAAAAATGCAAAATATAACCGATTAAGATAAGAATTTGTTGATTCCTGACAGGATATTCACAAGCTACCCAGCAGAATAAAAAAATCAAATCATCCCTACCTTTACCAGCTGCTACTCATTCTGCATAATGAGTGCTTTTACTTTTGGTCATTTAAGTGTGTTTTTGATGCTGATACTACATCAGCATTTCACATGTGTAAGACTGTACTATGTAATATAAACTACAAAAAGTGTATCATCATACTTCACTGACTTGGCAGGTGGATGAAGCTATACAACCGGGGTTGACCTCCATCAACTGGACATCTCTGAATATTGACAAGTACCTGGGCCGCATCGACAAGGCTTTGGGTAAGCAAGAAATCCAGCAAGCTCAGTGTCCCACATTCTGACACAGAAGACATCCTGTGACTCAGCACTGGCTGCATCTGATAAAATTTACATTAATGGATTCATTGTGTATCTTCTGTGTGTGTGTGTGTGTGTGTGTGTGTGTGTGTGTGTGTGTGTGTGTGTGTGTGTGTGTGTGTGTGTGTGTGTGTGTGTTATAAGTAACTCACATGCAGTACTGTATGTATGCTGTTTCCACTTTTTCTAATTTCTTAAAAAAGAATAAATAAATTTGCTGCCTCATCCACCTCTTTTTCCACTCCTCCAATGCTTTTACCATCTTTTTTATTCCTTCCACTTCTGTTTTCTGTTCTGTGTCCTTTTCTTTCTCTTATCTCTCCAGTTGACCTGGAGCTGTTGATGGACAGGGTGAATGACTTGGTGGAGTTTCGGATAGATGCTGTGCTACAGGAGATGAGCGGATCCACACTGTGTGTTTTGCCAGAGGATGAACCCATCACCTGTGAGGAGTTTGTTCAGACCACCAGGGTAAAAAGACTATGGTTATGATGCTGTTTCAAATAAAATATAGTTGTAGTTTGTAGATCCTACGTGAATGAGTAACTCACCGCAGACAAAGCTTTTACACATTGACTTGTGGGGGGATGTCCAGTACTGTGTAGAAATCACAGTAATTGAAGCCAACATACTTCAGTTACTGTCCTTGTGCCCAGGTAACTGCATTAATGTTCTGTATGTAGGGTTGAATTAAAGTGTCTTGAAAAGAAATGACAAGTTTTCCCAACATTGTATCATTGTATGTCATTTTATCCTGCAAATCCTGCACAAGGAATTGTATTTATTATTTTTATTGCTGTTCCAAATATGTGTATAGGACCTGTGCATAAGACAAGCCCAGAGTCTCCACACTAAGAGCTCACTAGTCGAGGAGGCTGCTAATGAACTGATCAACATGCTGCTTGAGTTTGACCACAATCAGAGAGAGGAGGTGGAGAGGGTCGAGGAAGAAAGCTGCGCTGAGAGCAAGACCGTTGACCACATTGACAGTGAAGGTATGCTAACATTTACCTTTTGAGATCAAATGGAATAGGATATAATAAGGTGCAAGCGAAAATACTTGAAGAGAGACGTTTAATGTAAATCAAAACAGATGCATGAAAGAATATAAAGGGCATAACTGATGAGGCCACAATATTTTTACAACCTTATTAGTTTAATTAATGCTTTTCCTCTTGACATATTATGTGCAAGACAATCCTCAACCATTATACTGACTAACCACTCTTAGTTTCTGTTTGTGTTAGCTATGTTAGAGCTTGGTGTTATTTCACATTGGAAATTCCTTACCAGTCAAGAAGACCATAGCTAAAGGGGTTCATGTTCACTGTGAATGTGTCACCTCTTGCATTTCAGGTGAGGATGAGGGCCGCTCAGAGGGCCGTCTCTTCTCCAGAAACACTTTGCTCCCTCCAGCCAGTGTTGGCCCTTCCTCTCCCTTGGTGAGGAGGAAGAAGAAGAGGGACCTGATGGAAGTGATGGAGGAGGAAGCCCAGGAGCTGCTCTCCTACTTCAACCACTGCAACGTTGATGCTTTGCTCAGATTGACACGCAACACCCTGGAGATGCTACGCAAGCGCATCCACGCCTCCTCACTCATGCATTTCTTGGGTAGGTCTTGTGTAACCATTTTGCTGGTCTTAGTAATTTGGCTTATTAAAACATTTTTTAAAAAGTGTGAAAATATTTCACGTAAAATGTGTCAGCATTTTGGGGTGGCACAAATGCATCAAATAATGGTACGGTATATTTTGCCCCTATTGTATCAGTGCCTTTCTTTGTTCCCCCTGTAGCCGAGAGTGATTCACCCAGTCGTGGCAAAAGTAGTGCTCAGCAAGCAATCTTCAGAGTCAATGTGACCCTGTCCATCCCTAACATCGCCATGGTCCCAGCTCTGGAGGAGATCCAACAGGCTCTTAACAGGGCTGTAGAGTGTGTAGTCAGTGTCAGCAAAGGAGTCAGCCAGTGGAACAAAGAGAGAATCTCCAAGGTGGGGTTGATCTGATGAAGGAGGCAATAATTACTGTAAATAATGAATGATAGGTTATTTTTTCTCGCAAACCCTAAGGTCTTTCTTTATATCCATTTTCTCTCTTGCAGAGAAAAATGAATGAAAGACGGATGGCAGCTCTGAAACAGGACAGTTCTGAGAGTGAATCAGAGGATGGAGCAACAACATACAGGAGCCTGGCTGGTATGTGAGAACATAGGACCTCACCTCACTTAGCTTCAGCAGTTCAAGCAGTTTGCCTATTTGATATATCCAAATTGTTACCAACATGCAGACCAAAATACTGATCATTAGGTAGCGCACCACAGTCACTTGATAATCAGATCTTCTTATTTCACAGCTCAGCAGAGCAAAGCCTCATCTGACTAGGAGCAGATAAAGATGGAAATTACATGAATATGTCAGTGACTTTGAAAGGAGGACATTTAAACAAAAGACATTTCAAAATCTCATTCATATACAGCAGCCCTTTCAGACAGATTGCACCCTGGCTAAAATGGAGGTAATGTTGTGAAACTCTGCCTGATCATGGATGACCACGCTGCAGGGTTAATTGATTTTTCTGAAAGGAACTCAAACTTTATGGGAAAAGTTGGATACTAACTTGTTCTATATATGTACATGTTTTGTAATACAATGGCAATGATTTAAGGTAACATGTGATATTTAAAGTATCCACTGACTTAACAGGGTTTAAAAACCAGCAAAAGTCACCAGTGCAACCTCATTAATACTTAATACAAGATTCCAACTCTCTGAACAATACTGTGTTATTACGAAATTATTATAAGTGAAGGATTTCAAGCAAACAGCTAGCTATTTATAGTGTTTACAGTAGGTTCATCCATTCCACCAAAACTCTATATATTCTATCACAAGTCCTTCAAACTGTGTGCTTTTCAGACGGCAGCACTTCAGACATTTCAGCATCTGTGATCCAGGCTATCCCATTCCAAGCCAGAAACTACTACAAGAGTGTGTCTGAGAACAAGGAGATAGTCAAACTGGTGTCCGTTCTCAGCACCTCCATCAGCTCCACCAAAAAGGTGTGTGCCTTTTTCATTTCAACAAGAAAATTTAATTGAAGCATATTGCACTTAAGCCTGTCCAATATGCAGTTTTATTTTTTATATCTTTATATTTATTGTATCCTGTCTACTGACATGTTTGTCCACTGTAAATGGGCAAAGTTAACAGCAGTATTTTTTAGCACCTGCATGTGTATTTTCATCTTCATGTCCTCCTGTAAGAATAAATCACCTCATCAAATCTAATGTTGAATATTTAATTCCCCCCATTTTTTATGTAAATCCTGTTTTATATGATTGAGCAGGAAGTGATGACTGCTCTAGACCGTTTTAGCCGTTACCATCACATCTGGAGAAAGGACCGTGAAGACGCCATGCGGAAGTATGATGAACTAAATTACTAATATTCATAACTGACTCTCACCACAGAGAACTAATGGTTTGTTTGTTTTTTTTTTTTTTACAGATTCATTCAGGGAACTCCCTTGCTTTCAGAGTTTGAGAGCCAGATTCTTTTCTATCGAGATCTGGAGCTTGAAATAAACTCTGAACCAGAGTACATCACTGTTGGAGCCTTGGCTCTATTCACAGGTTAGATGAAGTTTTATTGTTTTTTTTGCTGGATCTGTTACTACCAATGTATAGTACTTATAGCATCATTACTGCCTTGCTTGGATAAAACACAACACTTTGAAAATGTATTTTTCAAGGATAAGGAAAACTTGACACCAACATAGAATAGGAAATTGACCTCCGGCCAATCAATCACCAATCTCAGTGTATTCATATGTATTTCTTTCTACCAGCGGACCTGAAGATGTCCCTCACTGCTGAAACCAAGAACTGGATGGTGGACTACGGACTGTACTGTAATAGGAAATATCGCTCAGAAATGGAGCAGATCTTTGCTTTTGTTGATGAAGCAGGAAAGAAACTGAATCGGCAGATCAAAGACTTGGATGACATTCGCATTGCTATGGCAGCACTCAAGGAGATCAGAGAGCACCAGATATCTATTGATTTTCAAGTTGGTCCCATAGAGGTAAAGCACAGGATTAGGTCTTTCACACAGCATAGACACAGTGGCAATGGGGCTAGATTAATTAAGTAGTATGTAATAAAGCTTTTCAGCTTATTAATTTCATTTGAGTTATTCTTAGTGCTGTATCGTAGGCAACTGGACGTGTTTCAGTTTGTTGAAGACTTCACCTCTCATCCAAGAGGCTTCTTCAGTTCTAACTAACTGGAGGGAAGTTGCAGGCTTTTAAACTCTGTGTGGGAGTGTCCTTACAGAGTCATTAAGGACACGTATGAGCTCTGAGTTTCAGAGTCGTTAGGGCCACTTATGGGTAGTTGACCCAATCGGCCTTCATGTGGGTTGCCAGGACTAGGTGAGCCCAGGTGTGAAACTGGAATGACCGTCTTTGAATAGAGGAGGTGGCCTACGACATTACTTCTCACCCACCTACAATGCACCTGGACAGACACAGACACAGAGTTTAAAAGCCTGCAACTCCCCTCCAGTTAGTTAGAACTGAAGAAGCCTCTTGGATGAGAGGTGAAACATCTTCACATCATCAAGAAACTGAAACACGTCCAGTTGCCTACGATATAGCACTTATAATTACCATGACCTGGATGACTGAGAACCTTCATCAACATTTGAGATATATCTATAAAGCATTTAGGTTAAGTTCTTTATCAGAAGCTCTAAAGCATAAGAAAAGCAAGAATGTATGTAAATGTTTTACAAATGTTTGACAAACTGCTGAAATGATGATGTACAGTATGTATGATTTGCCAATATTTGGTGAAAGACTAAGCATCTTTTTCTTCCTAACAGGAGTCCTATGCCATGCTTCATAAATATGAGCTGTCAGTGGCAAAAGAGGAGGCAGATAAGGTGGACACGGTGCGGTACACCTGGGAGAAGCTGCTGTCGCGGAGCACAGAAGTACAGAACGAGCTGGTGTCCCTGCAGCCCAACTTCAGAGGAGAGCTTGTCAGCAATGTGGAGACCTTCCTGGAAGACTGTCAACACTTTTACCAGGATTATGACAAGGTAAAGGAAACAGGCAGAAAATGCAACAGGATAGTACACGTCTGTACAAACACTCAAAGGCTCAATCAGCCCACGCAACCACCGACAGTCATAAACTTCTTCCCAACCTAATTATTTTTATCACAGCACATAATTAGCATTGCTTGTTAATTATTCCTTTCTCCTCGCACCTTATTCTTGCATCCCCTTTTTACTGGAAAGGACTTGAGTATATGGAAAATATGCAAGTGAGAGAAACATGGCTGCTTCTAAGGGAAGTGGGAGTTACCTATGGACTTACTCTTTTCCTCTCTGCTTCAGGATGGCCCCATGGTGGTGGGGCTAGCTCCTCAGGATGCCAGTGATAGACTCATCATGTTCCAGGTTTGTTACTGATGAACTGAGCTAGAAATATTAAGTTATCATTTAGTCTGTCAGTCAGTTAGCATGTTTATAATTTGGGTCTGGAAATTGATCTGGAGCTAGTTTTGAGGATGTTATTTTTTGCCATTTTATGTTATTTTTTCCTAAACTGATGTAAAATGATTTTTTGACATTCGTCTCCTTTTTTAGAATCGATTTGACAACCTGTTCAGGAAGTATATCACTTACACTGGTGGAGAAGAGCTGTTTGGACTTCCTGTTACCCAGCATCCCCAGCTGTTAGAGATCAGGAAGCAGCTGACTCTGCTACAGAAGTTGTATGGCCTTTACAACAATGTCATCGAAACAGTCAACGGTTACTATGATATCCTCTGGGCTGACATCCACATCGAGAAGATCAATAATGAGCTACTGGACTTTCAGACAAGGTTTATTTACTATGATGTTAATCTTATCATATTTAAAGGTTTTCTGTTGAGTTTTAGACCTTAAGTAGTGGCATGAGGCATTTTCTTTGTCTCATTTACAGGTGCTTCTCAAAAAATTAGAATTTCATTCCGTAATTTAATTCAAAAAGCGATATACATTATATGCATGCACATGGGTGATGAAACAAAGTCTTACCAATGGTGTCACACTTTTCTACTGATCAGCATGTGGTGGTAACACCAGATATGTAGCAATACACCAGCAAAGACAGGGAAGAAGGAGTAAACAATGCTGGATTTAATATACAGTACTTAAAAAAATCAGCTTTGCAAATGTTTTATGAGGGGAGATATGCACTCAACATGTTTGTTCAACCTCAAGGAAACACACAATGTGTTTTGGTGAGTAACACTGAATGTAAACATAATGTTTGGTTGTTTACAAGACAACTCCACAGGGCACCTTTTTAACTAAATTTCTCTGATCGGTATTGAATTGTTTTAACCGAGCTGTGCTGACCGCAGCTACACTGAAAGTGAAAGTGACACTTCCAGGAAATATCAGGTACCCTCTACTGAACTGAAACAAAAAAAAACCGCAGCCACTAAGGTGATTTACTTATTATACGGAGAGGTTGGCTTTTGCACATAGTAATCAGACCATCAAGAAGTGAGTGTCCATTGAATTTGAAGACGATCAAATAAAGACAAATAATATCAGAACAAAGGAAAATGAAATGATTGTCATTAGTCTGTCTTTCCCCTCAGCATCACCCCTTTCCCGGCCTTATATGAAGTCCTTCCCTTGGAATCATCCTATATATTTTTTTTTCATTAAGCCCTGTATGAATGCTCTGAAAGATTTCAATTTTACCATTTTCATCCACTTTTATCTTTGCACCCTGTCCTCTACAAGGGTTTATACATTGTGCATTTGTCAAAGGAAATTGAAAGGGAAAGAGGCTTGGATTATACAAGCTAAAAGCATCCCATCTAGAGGAAGAATTAGTTTTTAATATGTCTTCACTTTTATGTTCTCCTGACAGTTTGACTATAACTTCTGTTCCCTGAATGATGAGAATACCAAAATACAACAGCGATAGTATCTGATAGGATGCCCCAGCTGTGCAGCTGGCACCAAGTGTTCATTGGTGCTCATTGAACACAAAGCTTGGGGACAAAACAAACTCAAATTAGTGTCCCGCAGGTAGCCACACTCACCAAAGGAAGTTTTTTTTATCTAACTTCGAGGTGGCAGTGGCCTAATGAAGAAACAGCGTTAACTAGCTGTAGCTAAGTAGCCTTCATGAGGTGAAGAGCCTCAGAACTGAGGGATGGCCGTGGGCACAGATGTGTATGTGCAGGAGAGGCCTCACATAGGTCACCAATAGAGCGGCTTTAGCCTCCCACGGGTGGGGTAGCCTATACTATATGTGTTGTACAAGAGGAACATGTGCTGATGTAAAACTTGAAGAAGACAGGATAACTCTTGCAGAAATGCTGTCCATCAATTTTAAATGTTTTGCTTTGGGCTGGGTACCATGTACAATTGTGCTAAAGTGCTGGTGCATATATACCTTTTGGACTTAATTTTGTGAAGAACTAACCTCTGGTTTGCTATGAGTTTGGTTACTATTGTATTATTTAACTACCAGGTGTCGCAAGCTGCCGCGGGCTCTGAAGGAGTGGCAGGCTTTTCTGGACCTAAAGAAAACAATTGATGAATTCAGTGAGTGCTGCCCCCTGCTGGAACTCATGACCAACAAGGCCATGATGACTCGCCACTGGAAGAGAATCACTGAGGTCAGTGAAACAAAGCCAGCAACATACCGCTACAGTTGCCAGTATTTTTCACTTAAGAGACAACACCTGCTGTTAATGTAATAATAATAATAGCGGTTGTCTTGATATTTGGTATGAATAGCACTCCACACTTGATTTCCAAACTTTGATGAACATGTCTATGTGGTTTTTGTGGCAAGGTGAC
Source organism: Pagrus major (assembly GCF_040436345.1). Classification (NCBI taxonomy): domain Eukaryota; kingdom Metazoa; phylum Chordata; class Actinopteri; order Spariformes; family Sparidae; genus Pagrus; species Pagrus major. The sequence continues at coordinate 11,314,071 of NC_133231.1, forward strand.
TGGGCACACCTTTGAGGTGGAAACTGATACATTCAAGCTACGCAACATTATGGAGGCTCCTCTGCTCAAGTATAAGGAGGAGATCGAGGTAAGAAAGGCGAAGACAAATATGAAAAGTGTCTTAATGGATGACAAACAAAATGATACCTTGACATGTTTTCACTGGTCAAATGCATTGATGATATTGAAATTATGTAGCCCAATGAATATCATAGCAACACAAATTGTGATGGAGAACAAAGACTTGAAAGCAAGGGTGATGCAAACTGGACCATCTGACAAAAACTGAGTGGAACTGTGCCAATATATACTGTACTGTATAATGTACTAATATCCTGGTGAGGATAATGAAAATGTTTATTTAGATTTCTTTTGCCATTACTATTGGTATTGCTAATGTTTGACCTTTTATGTGTTTCTTATGCAGGATATCTGTATCAGTGCGGTGAAAGAGCGGGACATTGAACAGAAATTGAAGCAGGTGATCGCTGAGTGGGACAACAAGACTTTTACATTTGCAAACTTTAAGACCCGTGGAGAACTGCTACTGAGAGGAGACAGCACGTCAGAGGTCATTGCTAGCATGGAGGACAGTCTGATGATGTTGGGGTCTCTTATGAGCAACAGGTATGTCAGTGTTGATACTAATAATCATTATAGGACATTTATTAGGATAATTATGTGGGTCAAAATTAATTAAATTTAATCAGAACAAAACATTTTCTGTGGGGGGATTTATTTGACTGCCTTGTAGACTTTGCAACAACTAAACAAGCTGTCACTGTGTGGGTTAGTGGTAAGCTTTTACATGCTGATGTAACTCATTTCCTAGGTACAACACCCCATTTAAAGCCCAGATTCAGAAGTGGGTTCAGAATCTTTCCAACACCACTGATATCATAGAAAACTGGATGACCGTCCAAAACCTCTGGATCTACCTGGAGGCTGTGTTTGTGGGTGGAGACATTGCTAAACAGCTGCCCAAGGTATACTGTGAATATGGTGTTGTGTCATATTTGATTCTCTAATCTCAATAGATATTTAAAATTACATGTTTAATGGGTTTAACGTAAAACTCATTTCAATATCATGCTTCTCTTATTCTTTCATCCCTTACATTTTCATTTTATATTTATGTTTATCAGAAATCCTTTATTTGTGATAGAAATTTGGTTTATAGGGAGCATTTGTAAAACAGAGCCTTGACTTTTAGCAACAAAAACAGAAAGGATACATCCACTGATCGTTAAATAAATAATTGATTCAATCTTTTTAAGGAAGCAAAGCGTTTCTCTAACATTGACAAATCATGGGTGAAGATCATGATGCGAGCCCACGAGATGCCCAACGTAGTACAGTCCTGTGTGGGAGATGAGACTATGGGACAGTTGCTTCCACACCTGCTTGAACAGCTGGAGATCTGCCAGAAGTCACTTACAGGGTACGTATGAAGAACCGAAATCCTAATTAAGTCACACCTTGAAACAATATGATTAAATTGTAGCTATAGGTACCCCAATCCTGCTAGCTCCCTCCCTTCCAGCATATTTTAAAAAGGCAGCCTGGGGCGGCACAGGGAAACCACTGTAGGGGGCATAGCCTTGTAGGGGGTGTGTCACATAGTATGTGACGTGGGAGGTAGAGAAACCTGGGTCAGAGTGACTTGTGTGAGAGACTGACCACTGCTCAGTGTTGTAGGAACAGCCAGTAGTCAGAGCTAACCAGCCATGAGCAGCTGCTGTCAGCCTCCCCGTGACAGCACTAGACACTCAGAGAGTCCACTGGTGCTTTGACGATAGCTTCAAACACATTCATGGCAGTCCGGAGATGCTTCTACAACCATCAAAAGCACAAGTCTGTACCATTGCTCCAAAATTAGTAGAGGTGTTAGAAGAGGTTTGGAAAAAAAATTGCATAAACTCCTGTGAACAATGAGTCTTTATCAGCCTATGTTTGAAAATGATCCTTGACTCTATTTCAGGTTCGGCATGATTTAAAGGAAGGAAGAATTTGATCACGTATTATACAATGTGCAACATAGCGAAACTGGTAGTCTGTATTTAACACAGCGGTGAGCAGCGATCTTGCCCAGGGTTCCAATACCAGATCTGAGCTAGTGCCTTGCTCAAGGGCTTTGACTGGAGAATTAACCTAGTGTGCATGTTTTAATGGTGGGGAAGCCAGACTACCCAGAGGAAAACAAGCAAGCATGGGGAGAACATGCAAACTCTGCACAGAAAGGCCCTGCCCCAACTGGATTCAAACCCAGTACCTTCTTGCTGTGAGGCAACAGTGCTAAGCAGTGTGCCACAGTAAAATCAGTAAGTGGCGTCTTAAGCCATTTTTAGCACAAAAAATGCAGATTTTTACATATTTGGTAAGAGGTGTCAATATTAACACCAACGTTGATGTGTTTCACATAAAATTGTGTTTACACCTAAAAAAAACGTGTTCATTACCTCATTAAAGTGTGAGTAGTTCAAACATTATTTAAAGGGAGGAGCGAGTTGTTTTAACAACTGTTACAATAAGTGAAGATTTTTTTTGTATTTTGCTGCCAACCATTGTACAGTACATGTATCTAGTTTGCTGTGTTTCAAACACAAGTGCCTTTGAGAGGGACTATTGCAAGTAACTTTTATTATTCATCATTCTGTCAAACAGCTATTTGGAGAAGAAGCGTCTGCTGTTTCCTCGTTTCTTCTTTGTCTCTGACCCTGCCCTGCTGGAGATTCTCGGCCAGGCCTCTGACTCCCACACCATCCAGGCACACCTCCTCAACGTCTTCGACAACATCAAATGTGTCCGATTCCATGACAAGGTGAGTGTTTCATTGAACCCCTTAGACTGTTGTTTTATTTTTGTATTACACAGTTGGTCTTTTGACAGGTCAGGCTAACACAACAATGGTATCTATCACACACATTTTTCAGAACTGAAGGGCTTGAAAACAACAATTTGCAAACAGACTGAAAAATGCAATACAAGGGCACATAATTGAACTGACTGATCAGACTAGTGTAGAGAAGTAGAATATATACATATGTTAGCATATTCTTTTTCTAATTGACACTTGAATTTGGATAATCAATCAGTGATTCTGATGTTTAAAACATGCCATCATCCTCAGGTATATGACCGTATTTTGGCCATATCATCACGGGAAGGGGAGACTGTGGAGCTGGAGCGTCCTGTCACAGCAGAGGGTAATGTAGAGGTTTGGCTCAACGCTCTGCTAAAGGAATCCCAGAGGTCTTTGCACCTGGTGATCCGACAAGCTGTCCTGACCATCCAGGACTCTGGCTTCCAGCTGATTGACTTCCTCAACTCCTTCCCTGCTCAGGTAGATCATAGTTGGATAAAAAAAAAACTAATCCACGAATATTTAAAAAAAGTGGACCATACCATTATTCTCTGTGAATGTCGTTAGATGACTGTGTCCTGAGAAGAAAATAATCATAAAAACTAGACAAACATTATGAATTAGGCAAATTTATTTCAGTGTTGTTCTGTAGTGGTGATTCCATGTTTTGGGAGGTAAAAGGGAAAAGTAGAAATGTTATGGATTGCTTACAAAAGCAATGATTACAGTTTTCTCCGTACATCTGACAATCACACAATTATGTCATTACCAAATAGCCTTGTCCTTGATCCAGGTTGGCCTGCTTGGAATTCAGATGATATGGACAAGGGACTCTGAGGAGGCGCTCACCAATGCCCGATATGATCGGCGCATTATGGCCAGAACCAACCAGCTCTTCCTCGATCTGCTCAACACACTGATTGACATGACCACAAGAGATTTGGAGGCTGTGGAGAGGACCAAGTATGAGACTCTCATCACCATCCATGTCCACCAAAGAGACATATTTGATGACTTGGTGAGTATGTTGCATGATGGCTAAGTATACTGAAGTCCTTTTAACTCTACAAACCAGCTCATTACAATCTCTCTTCAAATTTATCGAATCATAATCCCCTGCTCAAGTTAGCTATCTTTTTGTAAAACTGCATTTGATATCTAGATACCGGAGGGTTAGAGTCAGAAGAAATGATTCAATTCTATCTGACAAAAGTCTTCAAAGCATTTTCAGTGACAGCCAAGTGATATTTGGACCTACACAAAGGGCTGCCTTTGAAGTCTCCAAGCACAGTAAATTGCCCAGCGGGTCTCCAAGGTGAAAAGCACTGGTGTAAAGTAGCTTTATTTGGACATGTTTTTTTATCGTTATTATTCAATCCCCTCCTACCTGTATTCATTTATTCCCCTCCTACCTGTATTCATTTATTCTCCTCCTGCCTTTCTAAACATCTCTCGCCATCCTCTTCACCTCACTTTCCTCTCCTATAATATCTCCTAACTGTTAACCTCCTTCTATCCCATCCCCTTTTTTCCTTGTTACACTTTATATCTCTTTGTATTTCATTTCCTTATTCATCTGATCGCCTCACATCTTGTTTTTCATCCTCCTCTTACCTATCTCTCCCCCTCCTTTTGCCTTTTTAATGTCACCTTCTGGTCCCCTCATACACCCTGCCCTTCCACCCTACCTTCCCTTTTTTCTTCCTGCTTTTATCTCACACCTTACATCACTTTTTGAATGGTGCCCTTCGATTTCCTATTCTTCTATCGCCATTTTCTCTCTCTCTCCTGATTCTTTTATCTCGCTTCCCTTCTCTCCCTGTCTCCCTTCTCTCAATCGCTCGTCTATTCTCTTCTCTTTGTCCCTCATCCTCCTCACTCTCATCCTTACCCTTTCTCCCTCCAGTGCCGACTCCATGTCAAAAGCCCCAACGACTTTGAGTGGCTGAAGCAGTGTCGTTTCTACTTCAATGAGGACTCAGACAGGATGATCATCAACATCACAGATGTGGGCTTTGTCTACCAGAATGAATTCTTGGGATGCACTGAAAGGCTGGTCATTACACCGTTGACTGACAGGTAGAGGGCCATCCGTGAAGTCACACACACATACGCATCATATAAAGGCAGAATTAAAATGTTAAGAATGGACTTTTAGTTGCACTGACCCCATGTGCTGTCAAATTAAAAAAATATACACACAGATATTTTAGACATTTTTAAAAGTAGACCTAAACGGTTGTCAGACAGTGTGTCTATGTTATCATTGTTGTTGTTGTAATGGTTTAGACATTTTGCCTAGCAATTGGCCTGCTGTGGGGAGGTATGAAAGTAGGCATTGTTGAAATTGTTCTTTCTTTACACAAATAAATCCATCACAATTGATGTGCATAACTAAATCCTACATCAATATGCCTCCACTGAGAGACTGTCCATAACTTCTACTTTCTTTAGGACTGCCAACCCGTCGTCTGGACTATAAGTCAAAAGTGCACCCTCGCAAAAGAGTTACTTTTCCAGAGTTATAATTAAAAATGCGTAACTGTATATCCTCAAATAGCAAGAGATAAGAGAATTTATCCACCCACCTATATTTTCTCTGCCGTAATTTGTTCCTTAATTTGTTTGCCCTGGCAATTATTTGAGACACAGCTTTTGTGTGAGGAAAAACAATATGGTAAATCAATTCCACACTACCTTTAGTCTTTAGTTTTTCATAGATCAGAAGCAAATATGGAAGCTGTTTACAGCAACAACATACTGGTAAGTGTTCTCTGTGATGTAGTATAAATGTTCATTATAGCATCAATTTATATTGGGTTACAGTGTGCGGCTGACTAATGACTGGACTTTAGGAGAAGAGAGACAGAGAGAGAGCAATAAATTGGGAAGAGATGAAATTAGAGAGGAAGAGTAGGCACTCTTGCACTGTAGTCATCACCTCTGTCACTTACAGACGATATGACTGTCAGAGAGCGAGGAAGAGAATCAGACAGAGGGAGGTAGGCAAAGGTCCACAAACAGCCAGTGTTAGACTCACAGGCAGAGAGGGAGAAATATGAGACAAGACAGAGAGAAAAAAGATTAGACACAAGAAGAAAGAAATGAGAAGAGACAGCAGCAGGGAGGGAGCTACCAGCAGACATCAGACAGCAGCTCTCCAAAGAAGTGGCACGCTTGTCCTTATGGCCAAAGGCGCAAAAACAGCCCTGATTTTCTAAGTGCTTTCTTTTCCTGCCTGAAACACTATTTTATTCCATTCTCTTTGCTTAGTGTGTGCTTTGCTGCTTTCTCCTCTATCACTCACTGGCTTTACTCTTCCTCCTTCACATTCTCTGTCCTTCATCCTCTCTTCCACTGCATGGGGTTAGAAGGTGAGGGATAATGATGATGAGAATATAATTTTAATAGCAGTGGTCTTATTTGTTCTGCAGTCTTTGAAGGGCACAAAATTGGTTGCAAGTGCAGTTTCGTCATCTTTTTTTGACTAGAGGCCAGCTTTACGATGAAAAGGAAGTACAGTGTTTAGCCAAAGGGCCTGGGTCAGGTCCCAGTGTCAGTCATCCTCTCTGATGAAGTGTCCTTGAGCAAGACACTAAATCCTTACCAGCTTTGGGGCTAGCATTCTCTAGCTGTGTCTGACCTCCAACCTCCCTGTGGAGAATCGTATCATATTAGTTTTATTGTGTGATAAACTGAATGTGAGGGGTAATAAAAACTGCATTGTGAGGAAGCAAATTCCTGAGCTTATTAAGCCTATGAAATCTAACTGTCTCCCTGTTTGTGTGGTCAGGTGCTACATCACCTTAGCCCAGGCTCTGGGTATGAGTATGGGTGGAGCCCCTGCCGGTCCTGCAGGAACAGGTAGGACTAAGGCCTTAAAGTGTTGCCTTGAGGGACAGCATGACAATGCAATACTGATACTCCATTTGGGTCTTGCATACGTCACGTGACATTAGTAAACTATAGTAAAATGGCATCAAGATTATGATATTGTCACAAAAAATGGCATTGACAGCATGTAATTTGTGGACTTGTCCCTTCTTATATTACAGCAGTGATCCCCAATTAAATCTAAAGGGTTGTGAAATGATTATTGGCTTCACAGTCAATGTTAACTTTTCTAAATTTTGTCTAATCGCTTTATTTTTTAATCTTTTTTTATCTTAACTGTACTACAAGGAATTTTTAACTGGTTATAAAGCAGTCTTGAATTCAACACTGAAGCTTCTATATGACCTATAGACCACCAGCAAGAAGATTGGCTATTGCTATATAGTTACTCTTAATGCCTGTCAGTGTGGTGGAATCCGACTTATCCATAAGTCGTAATTAAAAGTTATCACACTTACATAATCATAAATAGATGCATTACCTCATTGTGATGCATCCTACAATGTTTAAAAAAGAAAAATAGATAGGAATAGATAAGTGAAGTAAATTCAGACAAGTTTAAAGGATTCCTTTTTGAACTCACAAACCTACTGCATTCAGCCCGTGGTAAGGGGTCACAGGTCCCCAATGCTTCATTTTAATTGACCACAAATCATAAAGGTTGGTAACCGCTCCACTAGGGAGATATTTTGAGTAGGTGGTTAGAGAATTTGTTTGTTTTGCTGTCGGCATAAAAATTGTTACATCTCATGTTGGGATGTGACAAATCTGGCTTTCGTTATTAGGTAAGACAGAGACCACAAAAGACATGGGCCGCTGTCTGGGAAAGTATGTTGTGGTCTTCAACTGTTCTGACCAGATGGACTTCAGAGGCCTGGGAAGAATATTCAAAGGTAATAGTCACAAATCAACTTGGTGCTTTATTGCAAATAAAGCATCATGAGAAAAGGTTTAGGGTTAGAGCCCTTCAAAGGCTTAAAGTTTGGGACAGTTGGGTGTGTTGACTTATTTTGGAGTTGTACATTTAGTTAATTTGCAGTGACCATAAAGTTGCATGTGTGTGATTTCCAGGTCTGGCTCAGTCTGGTTCATGGGGTTGTTTTGATGAGTTCAACCGCATTGACCTCCCAGTTTTATCTGTGGCGGCCCAGCAGATCGCAATAGTTCTCACCTGCAAGAAGGAACGTCGCAAAAACTTTATCTTCACTGATGGAGACAATGTGGATATGAACCCTGAGTTTGGCATCTTCCTTACCATGGTCAGTGACATGAGTGCCATTATTTAAACATTTTGTTAAAAACTGCTATTTATGTTGTAGCGATATAACCTTCATTCTCATGGTATTGTTCTAGCTTTTGAAAATCCACCCGCTCGATTGTCTGTTGTAGAAAGTTTCAACCTTTAGCTTAAACTGCTATTTCATGCAGTACCTTGGTCTTGTTATTTAGAGAGCATGCAATAAATCACAAATATTACAATTTCATGATATTTAATTATTGTAGTTAAATGGAATCGACCTAGACCATGTAATATTTTACAAGCCAGTTTGTACAATATTAAAGACGAGGGTGTGCCTCTTTATTAATAATATTAGTCAGTGTTCATTATCATACCCTTCGTACAGTAGTAGTAAAATCACTCTATCTCCTTGGTACAGTTGTTATCCCAAGGCAAGTCATTAAACAGAGAACAGAGGAATAATTCTCTCACATGGGAAGAGGGGTCAGAGATCATTCTCTTTTGCTTTTACTGTCTGTGTGTGCAGGCGAGTGTGTATGTGCACGCATACGTGTGCGTGTACTTATGTATATAGAGACAGTAATCAAAGGCAGGATCTGTGGAGAGGAGGGACAGAGCTGTGTCTATAGGGGTTTAACTATCTAAGTGATAGAGCTTGCTATGAACTTTAATGATGTTCTAATATTAATTTAAGATTTTGTGTAGTTTTCTGGTGTATGCCCATTATGAGTAAACACAAAGTGACTACATGTCGTGTGCACGTGTATATATATTGTAAAATGGACCAAATGCATACACCTGCTTACCTATAAATCTGTTGAATAACATACTGTATGAATTATTTTGTTGTCCACATGTATTTATTTCATGTATTATTTGTTACACTATAATCTGAGATCTAAAACTTAAAACTCACTTGTCCTTTTCCTGTATAATCAGAACCCAGGGTATGCAGGTCGTCAAGAGCTTCCTGAGAATTTGAAGATCAACTTCCGCTCCGTGGCTATGATGGTTCCTGACCGTCAAATCATCATTAGGGTAAAACTGGCGAGTTGTGGGTTTATAGACAACATAGAGCTGGCCCGCAAGTTCTTCACTCTTTACAAGTTGTGTGAGGAGCAACTCTCCAAACAGGTAAACAAAAGATAAAGTGAAAGCTTTTGGTAATTATAAACTTTAATGCAATCTTAGTGTTTCAACCCTCTTAATAAAGTATTTCAGTGAATAGCTGGTTTTACATAGATGTTTACAAATAGATAATGATGAATCTAAAATGCTACTTGTGATTGTTTAGGTTCACTATGACTTTGGCCTACGGAACATCCTGTCAGTGCTGAGAACATTGGGAGCAGCCAAGCGAGCCAACCCCAATGACACAGAGTCCACCATCGTTATGAGGGTCCTCAGGGACATGAACTTATCTAAACTGGTCAGTCTAGAATTGAATATAATACAATAGAGCTAGATAGCTTGAGCAACAATAGATAATCTTAAAATTACAAAACAAAATTGAAGTATAGATCAATTAAGAAAACATTTGATACATTTTCATGAGCAGAACAATAGAATAAAAAAAGAATAAGGTCAGTAATCAAAGATAATGATAGATGATAGATAAATATGTAATTACAAAACTAAATAATCTGAACACAGAGACCAGAAAATCTAAGACATATTTAAGATAAATCTCCCCCAGCTGCTTTGTGTGGGTTTTTGCTAACATGTGTCTGTTTGTACGCATGTGTGTGTTTGTTAGATCGATGAGGATGAGCCGCTGTTCCTGAGCTTGATTGAGGACCTCTTCCCAGGCATCCAACTTGATAAAGCAGGCTACCCTGAACTAGAGGCTGCAATCGACAATCAGGTAGGGGGGGAGTGACTGATGAATTTCTCTAGGTTTGTAAGGGAGAGTGAAATGGCAGAGAAATACAGAAGGATAGGGATGGAGGGAGAGAGAGAAGGGACAGTGAGAGAGTGACGGAGAGAAGGACAGAGTAAAAAGTAAACAGAAGCTGAGAGTGGGGAAAAAAGAAGCTGAGCAAAATCGTGCGAAAGACTAATGGACTGTGTGACCACTGTATCTTTCATGTCACTCTTAAACGCCTCAAGTTATAGCACCCAAAGGGATACAAATAGTGTAATTTACCATTTGTCAAGGACCTAACCTAAGTAACTGGCAAACAGTGCAGAGAAAATAGAAAGTAAGAGATACAGCAAAATGTTAGCTTTTTGAATTACAGCATTGTGTGTGTGTGTGTGTGTGTGTGTGTGTGGCATTTTGTACCTTCATCCCTGCAGTAATGTACCCTTGTAGTATTGTGTTGAATAGCGACAGTAAGTTTAGATGAACAGTTTACTTCTTGCAGCTTGTGGAGTTCAGAGGATGATGCACTGGAGGACTACGCTTGTTCATATTAGATACACTTATTTAGAACTGCCAACTGAGCCTACTGAGTAGTTCCTTAGGTCTGCATTTATCAGGAATCAGTTGACATCCTCCAGCCAACCAGAATATAGTATTCATTCACACCATGGTATAAATAGTTAAATGCTTGGTATGGTAAACTGCAGTTGTACTATAAATACTATAAATTGTGCTCTGTCAGGTTGAGGATGCAGGTCTGATCAGTCACCCCCCCTGGAAGCTCAAGGTTATCCAACTGTTTGAGACTCAGAGGGTCCGACATGGCATGATGGCCCTGGGGCCCAGTGGGGCTGGAAAAACAACTTGTATACACACACTGATGAGAGCTATGACAGGTAGGATTTTGTGCATGGTTTGGATGAATGTTCAGAAAAAGATAGACGAAGACGGGCAGAGAAAGAATCATCCTTTCTCCCTTTAAACTTAAAGTGAACCCAACAAATTTATATGCAAGTTGTTGTTTTCTACGAGCATATTTTTGTTAGAATAAATGTGGTGTGTAAGATATGCTTCTCTTACAGAAGTTAATATCTCTTGCAATGTCTCTCTTCCATCAGAGTGTGGTCAACCTCACAAAGAGATGCGCATGAACCCCAAAGCCATCACAGCACCTCAGATGTTTGGTCGACTGGATGTGGCCACAAACGACTGGACTGACGGCATCTTCTCCACACTCTGGAGGAAAACGCTGAGAGCAAAGAAAGGTCAGAAAAGTTGTTTACTCAGCATTGGTTTCATTTGAGGTGAGATGAGCTGACATTGATGAAGTTTTAAAAAAAAAAAAAAAAAATTAGTATATATCACATTGTTCTAATACATGTAAATTAAATCATATTTTGTGTAAATTAGAGACAATTTAATCTTAATAAATGTTTTACATTTTATTGGTTAAAAGCTAACACTGAAAAATGGTTCCTATTAGGCATGCTTTGGGATTAACCTGAATATCTTCAAATACCAGAGGTTTGGTCTATAGGGAGCTTAACACACGCTGTAATAACTGTTTAATTGGCAAATAAGGGAGCATGGTTTCATAACAGCAACCTCTCTCCGAAGTTAAATAAGAGGAATAGAGAAAAACATGAGAGGGATCCCTGCTGAGTTAAGAAGTGACTCCTAAAAGGATTCATTAGTGCTCTTGCTAATCTAGGCTTGTCTTTTTTCTTTCTTCCTTGGGAAAACTATGTTATTACTTTGTAGAGAAGTTTAATTATCTTGGGACATCCACAGTTCAAAGCAGCACCAACAGCTGTTTTATTTTTCCACACAGACTTAATCGTACACACTTCATTAAAAATGTACGTGTGCATTGTTATGAATATACATTATGTGCGTTTGCTTTAATGTGTCAAAATATTCAAATGAAGTATTCAGTGCACAGTATGTTCTCATGTTGCTACGCATATCTTCGAGCAGGATTCATCCCATATTCTTTTCTGTTGCCTTTATGCAGCAGCTTACTGTTCATACCATACAGTGCAGCTTGGTGCTTTGAGCCGATATAAATCTACTGTAGAAAAGTAGATGATTGAGTTGTGACAGGGCTCCTGAGTGAAGTGTTTTACGAGGAAAAGATATAGGCTGTACTTACATTGTTATTCAACAGATACAACAACAGCATCCTATGCCTGATCTGTGTTAATAAAGTCTGTGTCGGTAATTAATTATTTTGTCTACGTCCAAACTGCAAAACCTTTGGTTTAAGAGCAAATAATTTATGTCAGTGATCACAGAGCAACATTAAACATCAGAATCAGAATACTTATCTCACAGGAGCATGAGCCACATTCATTAATGACCATTAACTATATTGTATGATTTTTCCCGACAGCTCAAGTAGACTCTCTTGTATTTTTGGATCTAAGTTATTTTTGTCATATCTTGGTGTTTGTATTCGTGTTTTTGGTTACTTTAGAAGAGGGACGAGATTTAAATGTATATTTATAACAATAACTGTTGTTTCCTTGCAAACTGATGACTCCTGAGGTTGTATCTATATTGTAGAGCCAGACCATATGAGCAGAGAAATATTTTGAACTCCCTACTGAGCAGACATAGTAGTCTGGTGCCACCTTCTCTGCATAAATGCATAAAACATTTCATCCTCTCCACTTGCAAATTACAATAGGTAATGCTTCATATCATATTCATTAACATGTAAACAAACAAAAGCACTATTTTCTTTTTCAGGAGAGAACATCTGGATAGTGCTGGATGGACCTGTCGATGCCATCTGGATTGAGAACCTAAACTCAGTTTTGGACGACAATAGAACTCTTACACTAGCGAATGGAGACCGTATACCCATGGCTCCCAACTGTAAAGTGGTTTTTGAGCCACATAACATCGACAACGCCTCTCCAGCCACAGTCTCACGGAATGGCATGGTATTCATGAGCTCTTCTGTGCTCAACTGGAGCCCTATACTCGAGGTAAATCTCCTAACTGAAAACCTGACCTTTTTTTTTTAGCATTGAAAATTGCAATGCTTGTGATATGGTATTTTATAGTATGTATGCGCTTAACAGTATCTAGATCAGTGGTTCGCAACACGCATTCCTGCTTAGGAGTTTTTCAATAGCACAAAAGTAGTGACCGTAGAAGCAAGTGATGGAAAGATTTGATAGAGCTCAAAGAAATGCAGAAACACCTCAGCTCTCTCTCAACATTGTCAGACAGGTCAGATTCTGAGTCGACCCAAAGAAACTAAATTCTCAGGCTGAACACGACTCGGCTAACAGCTTAATGTGACATTATTTTTTGCTGCTGGATAAAGACTGATCTCCATCATTGTCAGATTCACTGTTGTATTGCTTGTTCCCATCACCATATATGTGTGATCTGGCTCTCTCAACCCAGGTATATATGAATACAAGATAAGAAACCGCCTGTCAGTGGAGTCAGACCCGCAGGTTGTGGTCTCACCACATCAACAGCAGGCTCAAATGTCCCATTGAAATCCCTGCGACCTTGTTTTGTTTTGTTTTGTTCTGTTTGTATGACCTTGGACACATGAAATATCCTTAAATAGGAGCTCATTTTAATTTTGAAGAAAACGTAAGAAATATATTTAACATAATGGCACTTTTAATTATGTTCAGTGTTTATTTAAAGTTAAACATTTATCAGTAAATCTTCAAAACACTTGTTGGCCTTTACTCTGATTGATTGAGAATTGGCCGATATCATTAGTTACGTCACATGATATTAATTTATTATAACTGATACAATGTAGTTTAGCAAGATTAAATTATTGTAATATTAAATCTTAAATTGTTGAAACTGAAAAGCATCTGTGTACATATATGAATGTTAAATTGGGAGTTGGGTGGCTCGGTGTGCCATAACAAAAAAGAAATCCCCTTTGAAGACGTGCCGTGGGCTAAAACAGTGTTCATTGACATTCAGTACTATATCTAGGTCAGTGGTTTCCAAACTGACATAGACCTGATACTCTATCCAGCATTATCTCAATCTAAATGAAAAAAGCCTTTAAGGAGGAAATCATTTCAAAATTACACAGATTTGGGTAATATCAATCATCAATATTATCAATGGTAATTAGTTATCTTTAGAGGACTCTTTTTCATGTAAAAAAATACATCATACAGCTCGGCCATGGTTTTGTTAACACTACAATACGACCTGTGTTGTTTGAAACTAATGTAATTCATATAATCTTATTTAATTATAATGATGCTGTTGTTGTTCTCAGGGCTGGTTGAAGAAACGCTCCCCCCAGGAAGCAGAGGTGCTGTGGGAACTCTTCTCTTCCTCCTTCTCTGAGCTCTACCGCTTCAGTGTGCAGTCACTGGAGTTCAAGATGGATGTGCTCGAGGCATTTGTCATCATGCAGTGCATCAACATGCTACAGGGTCTCATACCACCAAAGGTGAAGTTACAACTGTTCGGAATTCCCATCCATGGGACAGACGGTTCTCAGACAGCACATGTGTTTATTAGAAGAGGGTAATTTATACCATAATGACAGCTGGAGTAAAAGGGCAAATACTGTACATATAGATAAAAGGAATTTTGAATCATGTGCTGTTCTAAGAACCTAATTCATCAAATACTTCTATTACTTCATGTTGTTGAAACTCAAACAGATGTAAGCTCAGTACTGCATAAACGTGTGGAAAATAAAAGAAAATTTTTGCTCTGTTTTCAATCCCACAAACTGAAAAATTACTCAGAACAAAAATCATCTTTATACCACCAACTAAAAGCCCTATGCAAAGCGGCATAATTAGGGCATAAAACCAGCAATGATAAGTTTTGTCTTTTGCTCTTGCTCGTTTTTAAGGTCACTGGAGTGTTACCGTCATTGTAATAGCAGTAGTGTCGATCAGTAATAGTTAATTCAAGACCAAATGGTTGGCAAATCATTATTTTTGATGAAAGAATTGTTTTACATGATTTTTTTTGTATTTAGGTCAATAAACCCCTTTTTTCCCTAAGTTTGCTTGTTTGAAGCCCTTGATCTAAAATAGGTGTTACTCTACAGGAGCAGTGTGGTGAGTTATCCAGAGAGCACTTGGAGCGGCTGTATGTCTTTGCCCTGATGTGGAGCACTGGAGCCTTACTTGAATTGGACGATCGGAGAAAGATGGAAATCTGGCTCAGAGGGAACGACAGTATCTATCTAAACTTGCCAAACATTCCTCCTGACAGTGAGGACACCATGTTTGACTACCATGTCACAGCAGATGGTATGTATGCATTGATAAACAGATGATATCACCTGTAGACTAGCTGCCAGGAAATATCAAAGCTGCTCTGTGACGAGCAGAAGCATTATGCTTCATGCTGTGCTTTATTTTGGCAGAGGCTGTGCGTTTATCAAATAACGTGGTGTACCCTGAAATATAAATATTTTTCTCTAACTGGAAGAAAACTTGGAAGTGTCTGTTTAATATTTTGTACTTATCTCTACCCCACAGTCCATCTTTGTAATGCATGCACAAATATTCTTCTTCCAGGTCAGTGGGTCCACTGGAGCACCAGAGTGGAGGAGTATGTTTATCCATCTGAATTCACCCCAGAGTACAGCTCCATCTTGGTCCCCAATGTGGACAATGTTAGAACTGACTTCCTGATTCAAACTATTGCCAAGCAGGGAAAGGTGAGATTTGCTGAAAGAAGACAAACACTGCCTGTGTACTGCCAGTCAAACATTAGCATCCAGAAAAAGGGTCATTTTAACTTATGAGTTCAAAATAGTATAAACAAATGTGTCGGGTGTGCCTGCTTGATGTGTTGACATGACATATGTTTTTAGTGACCAAAACGTTGACTCATCTTTCAAGTGACATATGACCTCAAAAGATGGCATGAAAAGGAATATTTAGTATGTATACATCCCTCTTCATAGCTACTTTAAGGCTTATGATAAGTGTTTTAGAGAGGGTCGCGCCAATTTAATCTCTTCTCCTCTTAGTGTATAATTAATTTATTCCTGGATACAGCTGAGTAGACACACATATGCACATATTAACGATCAATAACATAGCAGCAGGGCTGGATGCGACACGGCTCTTCTAAAAGACCAGATTAAAAATACTGTGGTCGATACTCTACTTAAAAGCCCATCAAATACTCCACCACGTGGCATTCATCATAGTGAATTTGTATGTATGCATGTGTGTGAGACTCATTCAGATTCATTATGCCACGAAGGGAGAGTGGGGAGTTTCTTCATGCGAGTGTGTTTGTTCGTAAAGAGTTGGTTTGTGTCAGCATGAGATTTTATCTTTATTCATTTTGGAAGCTCCTTCACTTCCATTTACCTGTATTCCTTGATTTTGCCCCCCATAGGCTGATGGATCCAAATTGCGAGCAAAAATATACTGATCTGAAAACCTTTGTTTCATTATGTTAAGCTTTGATAAAGGTCCATATCAATAGCTTATATGGCTGGTACAGCTCACGCAGCATGATTATTTAAATTGACTCCAGTCTTCTGTTAGTTTTGTCTTATTACCAGACTTTACCATTAAGAACCAGTTGTTCAGGTATTAAAATGTACTCCTCCCATGCCGCTGGTCTTAGAAGAAGCCCCTACATATTATAGACAGTTTTATTGAATTTGCAGCTCTTTCTCCTCTTACTTGATGAGATTTTAACTTGTAGATAAGCCTGTGTCATAGGCTAGCACATTGTTTTGACAAATGGATCCATGCAAAATCATTTGTCGTTCTCGTAATGATTAACATTTATTACTAAACAGTGATCAATATATGGGGGCGGGTTGAAAGAAATTATCTTCAGCCTCCATTAGATGCACAAAATAGTTCAGTAGGGCTAAAAAGTGTCTCTTTCTTGTCCTATTTCTCTTTTCTGAGAGGTCTGTATTGGCGTTTGAGTGCATATGTCCTCTGTTATGCTACTGCCATGTAAAATAATTTATAATAGTTTGAATGTGCACAGTAACAAACATAGTTTTAAATTTCAAGGTCAGCTGAATAGTTGACTCCCATTTCAGGTTCACACTCCATGGAATTTACATTATCTCTCCCTTTCAGTTTTGTCTCATATAAATCTTTACCAAAATAAAAAAAAACAATTAAACCTTTTCCCAGGCTGTTTTGCTGATCGGAGAGCAAGGAACAGCCAAGACTGTTATCATCAAGGGCTACATGTCCAAGTATGATCCTGAGACCCACATTGGAAAGAGTCTCAACTTCTCCTCTGCCACCACACCACTCATGTTCCAGGTAAAGCAGAACCATCTGTTTCCTCTACTTTAATTAGTTTAGGTTTAACAGCTTGCTGTTTTATTCTTTGCAGTTTCATCCGAAGATGGATGCTCTATATCTGTGTTAACTTGTCATAGATTATCATGAACTTGTGAAGTAATATTGATTGCTGTCTGGTCTGATTAATCATGTGCAGGCTGAAGGAAAGAACGCTGTTTCTTTCCTGCACATGGCTAAGCGGCACATTGATCAAGCTGTTACTCAGGATTATGTCTGAGTGGAACTTACTTTCTCTCCCTCGCACTTTTAGCTGCATTTTTCATCACCATATGTGTTGTCCTATTTGTTTTCTTCGCTCCCCCTTTTCTCTCTTAGAGGACAGTAGAGAGCTATGTGGACAAGAGGATGGGGACCACTTATGGACCCCCTGCTGGGAAGAAAATGTCCATTTTTATAGACGATATCAACATGCCTGTCATCAACGAATGGGGAGATCAGGTTTGGGATTATTATAATATCAATTCAATTCAAGCTGAAATACCAAAACATTTCCTTTCACCATGTTTCTTGGTCAGTGAAAAATCGCTAGTTATGTTGTTTTTTCCATTTCAATCCAAGTCATTTTTAGTAATTTATTAGACAATTTAATGTTACACATATTGTTTCCTAATTAAATGATAGTTATAGAAACTGATGATAAGGGCAAAGAAGAATACTAACTTGAACTTGTAACAATTAACCCTTTTCTTCATAGGTGACAAATGAGATTGTCAGGCAGCTCATGGAGCAAAATGGGTTTTTCAATCTGGAGAAACCGGGAGAGTTCACCAATATTGTGGACGTTCAGTTTCTGGCAGCTATGATCCATCCAGGAGGAGGCCGTAATGACATCCCACAGAGACTGAAAAGGCAGTTCTCCATCTTTAACTGTACCCTGCCTTCCAATGCTTCCATTGACAAGATATTTGGTGAGTAGAAGGAGTGCAGTGGAATCATTACTGATATATGTAATGTTTGCTTAATGTTAAAGGGTAAGTTCTGTGTATTTTTTTTTTTTCAACCCGGACCCCATTTTCCCCCAAAAATCAGTGAAAGAGGTTATTTCAAACAAACCAGATTTGATAATTGCTGGAACAGTAGAAAGAACAACCAAGATGGATTAAATTGCTGTTGAGTCTGGTGGCTTTGGCGAAAGTGATAGTGGCTGTTTCTGGTTAAACATAAAGGATCTTATCTGTAACAAAAAGGTCGATCTCTGTAGGGATCCTTTTCATTATGTTGTCTGACACTTACAATTACAACAATCTGAGCCTGTCTGTGGGAAAAACAAGATCTTCAAGTGGATGTACTGTACTGGATGTATTTTTCAACCTGGACCCAATTTTCACATGTTTTGTATGTAAGTGACAACTGCCCACTGTCAAAGTTACCCTTTAAGAAACATGTTATCAGCATTGATACTAATGATACTGAAGTGCCAACTTCCATCTTCCATCTAAAATATTATTTATACTGAGGAAATTAATATTGAAATGTCTATTTTTCTTGCAATATAATTTATGGTACTACATGTAATTGTTAATAATGAACTCAAACGATTGGACACAATTTACATGACGATTACATGACCCCAGTATCGATTGTGTATTATACTAATATACTGATAAATATGATATGTTTTGGTCACTTTCCCACCTTCAATTTTACAACTACCCCACCAATGGACCCTCTTACATAGGTGTAATTGGTGTGGGCCACTTCTCTGCACGTCGAGGTTTCGCCAGTGAGGTTCAGAGCACAGTATGCCGCTTAGTGTCTCTGACCCGCCGCCTCTGGCAGTTGACCAAAGTCAAGATGCTTCCGACTCCAGCCAAGTTCCATTACATTTTCAACCTGAGGGATCTCTCCAGGATCTGGCAAGGCATGCTCAATACCAACACTGAGGTGGTGAACTCTGTCCAGGTGAGGAGACAGTAATTAGTTTACTTTTTTTGGTATAACCTGATTTCTAAAATGTCATGTAACTAAGGAAGATGGCTAACATGACTACATTCCTACTGGTTTAAACTGATTACTTGACCATGTATACAGGGTTTTTACAACAATGCTAGAATATGATGGAGAATTCAAACAATTATGGTAAGACAATACTAATGTAAAATAATTAAATCGGAAGTTCAACTAACAATAACACTATAATATAAAGGCCTATAAGTCTCTCAATGCGCCATCAAAATCCTAATGTAAATTATACACTTAACATATGCCAGCCTTAGTTTAAATACAGTAACCAGGTTATTGTAGTGCTTGAACACAATTTCTCCCAGTAGTCCAGTTACCTTTGTTCATGTAAACAGAGCATAGAGAGAGAAGTAACATAATGTAATGCAGTGTAGTATGGTACTGTATAATAAACTAGAGTACTATAGAGAGCCTCACAGAGAATGATCAAAACCCCTACTTATATGGACGATCTAGTATACGAATACATGATATATATTTACAGTAGTGGAGAGAGACAGAAGAGCTTGTTGGCAGTAAGGAATAGAAAATTCTGGCATTGCAAGCTCAATTCTTGCTGAGGTGGCCAACTCTCTGTTGGTTTGTGGCCTCACTGAATAATTGAATACAATGAAATATATCTTGTACCTAAGGCTGCCTCAGAGTGGAGGCAAATATGTTCAACATCCCTGCTGAGGCTGCCACCTCAACTCTGAAGACTTAGAGTTGTCAAGCAAGACTAGAATAAACTAAATCACTCCAAGAGAATACAATATAGAATATAAATTACTGTAACTTTCCCAGAGTTTTATTTCATGGTGAGGTTGCTGTAAGTGGATAATAATTGCAATCAATACATCTAATCAATGTCTGGCTTAATGAATTTCTGTGTGAGTAAATTATGTAGTGTGACTCTGCTCAGTGTTTTTGAATCTTTTTTTATTTTGTCATCAAACTACTTTCATTAAACAATAACACTTCCCCCCAGTCAATGTTATATGTCACTGACAATGCTTTCTGTATCTATGTGTGCAATAGACCTGAATTAGCTAATTCAGTAAGACCACACACTTGAATGGCAAAATAATAAATAAAAAAATATATATATACGTTTGCAGGTGCTGCTGGCATTGTGGAAGCACGAATGCAAACGTGTGATAGCTGACAGATTCACCATGCCTGAAGATGTGGAGTGGTTCGACCAGGCTTTGGTAAAGCTGGTAGAGGAGGGGCTCAGCGAGGAGCACAAGAAGGTAGTGGACTGTGGGCTAGACAGTTACTTTGTCGACTTTCTACGAGACGCACCTGAGGCTACAGGTACTGACCAATCACAAAGACTTGGACCTGGAACATTTCAACAGTGTTGCTGTATTATATCTCACAACTGAATTGTGATAATTTAAATGTAAAATGTTATTTCCTCACAGGGGAAGAGCCAGAAGATTCAGACTTTGATTTGCCCAAAGTGTACGAGCCTATGGAGTCATTTGAGAGTTTAAAGGAGCGTCTGAACATGTTCTTGAGCCATTACAATGAGAGCATCAGGGGCACTGGCATGGACATGGTCTTCTTTCAGGATGCTATGATACATCTGGTCAAGGTACTTCAAAGTCTAGCCACACTACCAAGAAATGGTAATATTAGCAAGAGCAGATATCACAAGCTCTCCATGTCACAGAATAGAACAAAAAGTGTAAAAAGTGACATGGCTCAGATAGAAAAGTATAATGTTTAGTCACATTCTCTGACTTCCTTCCTCACTCTGACATATCATTATCTGGTGTTTACCCAGAAGCAACAAACGACCAAAAGAAACACACCATTATCTTGAGTACAATTACAGATGTTTCTAGGTTTCAACATTGTTGGAAACATTCAGGATGAGGCAAGTACACAACTCAACAACATATATATATTACAAAGGTCTAGTCATTTTTAGACTTATTCATGTTGAAGTCTTAAATATTATATCTTAAAGTGTAACTCATTAAAAACAAAATGTCATACCCTCAGCCAAACTCAATACAAACGCAGAGACATAGCCTTGAGACAAGAGGATCCCATTGGATTTGAGTGTCTGGCTACCTGATAAATAAATGGTCCCTTTTTTTGTTTATTAAATGGTGAAGCTTTTTGCATTTGGATTCCCTAGATGAACTCATATACAGCCTTCAAGCCCAAAAATGTTCTTCCAGTTTTACTTTGGTACAACTTAATATACGGGGCTTTGAAACACTTGCATGCTTGCTCACTTGCACTCACACAAAATCTCCCACTCTGTCTACCTTGTTTGTTTATTTCTCTCCTTACTCGCAGCTTGTTACATATCTGCAATCCTTTTATTAATCCTAGTTTTGTGTGTATGTATGGTTTTGTTTGTGTAGGTGTCGAGGATAATCCGAACACCTGGAGGTAATGCCTTGTTGGTTGGTGTTGGGGGTTCAGGTAAACAGAGCCTGACCAGACTGGCCTCATTCATAGCTGGATACAAGATCTTCCAGATCACTCTCACACGGTAATGCCCACATACAATACACAAACACAGGAGTTATTCCTTGTCCATACAGCTTAACCTTAGCTGAAATTTCTAAATGCTTAGTTTTAATTATAACCAGATAATAATATCTAATTTTTTTTTTTTTCTTTTCTTTTTTTTGCTCATTATGGTCTGTAGTTTCACAGACAGTCATCATTTCATGTAGGCTGTAAAAAGGATGATTTACCAGTTTTCTGTTTCATTCTCATTACCAACATGAACACAGAAAGGCTTTACCTTGGGCTGCCAACAATCATTCTTTTGATTTTCAAACTTAAGAAAAACTCCAGCTGCTTTTGAAAAGCCATGTTTCTCCTTCATTTTAATGTACTTTAGACAAGATATAAACATTGTAGAATCATACTTGATTGAGTCTTGATTGTATCTACAACATATGGTCGTTAATGGCCCATCAGTTTTGAATGATATCAAGTCACATTCTCGAGTGGATGTCTACAGACTAAATTCTATAAACAGTTTTTGTCAATTGTTTTGTGTAGCAAAGAGACCAAGAGGTTGCCAGTCCTGGTGCCTTTACAAATATTTAGTCACCATAGAAAAAAGGGTTGTAAAAAGAGAGTGTTGCTTTTGATCTCGTAATTATTGAGTATGAATATTCAGTCTCAGTTCTGGTGTTTGAAAACATTCATCAATAATCAGTAGTTGCAATCAGAATTAATTGCCAATAATACATTCTGAAAAAAATGGGATCTGATTGATATTTATTGTATAGTAACTTTAGAGTGCTGGCCCCTCGTCTTCTCTGTGAAACAATATCATTGTCTCCTATAAGACTCTTTTAAGTGCAGTTGATTCATCAGAATAAGAAAAACTCTTCTATGCTTCGGCTGAGTCATTTTTCTCTGCTTGCTCTGTCCTACACTGTGTCTGCCTCATTGTTCTGTGTCTATCTCTGGCCTTTCTCTCGCTCTTCCAACCTGTCAAATGTTTTTTCTCCCTTGGTCCCCATGTGCATTTGTCGCTGTCATATTTCCCGTCTGCTCTGTTCCTAACAGATTTTAGTGTTTGCTATTAATATGAATGAGCCTTGTGTTTCTCCCCTTGGCTGCACAACCCTCTCTAGAGAAAACAGGCAGCTTGATTTTTCTTTTTTCTGCTTCATCTTTTTTTTTTTACAAATACAGCCAGTTGCCGTTTGCATGCACATCCAGTACAGTTACATCTCTATTTCTCGTTAGAGACTCTTATTCTCTGCAACCCTTTCTTATTGCTTTCATGTAAACTATTCCTTTAAACTCTAGCAAGAGAGTAACAAGGTTAGGATGGAGGAGTTTTTAGCATTTAGTTTCTCACTGTCTCAATGTTTTCATGCCATTAATTCCACCCATTAATCTTCTACTTTCACACTCCTGCTATAATTCATTCAAGTTCACATATAAAAACAGATGGAGGCACATTTGAAAACAAGCAACTAGGACACTGCTTACTTCTTTACCACCTTTTAAGACAGAAATCTGTTATTCTGTTCACACCTTTTTCTTTTTACCACTTTAATAAAAGCACCTGCAACCTGAAAATCAAGATGACACCTTTCGATGTTTGCAGACATAAACACATATGCACACAGCTTAGCTACATGGCTGTTTATGATTAAATCTTTTAATTTCAGCACACCATGCAGTATATCCATATTCAAAGCCAGGGTGGCACATAAGTGTTCAATGTAATTTGATCATAAAAGATTTAAAGATGTCTTACTGTGTATTTTAGCAATGCACTGAACTTTGTGTGCCACACAGATGCTATGGCTGTCAGAAAAAAAATGCAGTCGCACAGTGTGTGTGATGTTGCCCTGACTTCAAACAGTACAGCATGCCAAACTCAGACAGCATCATTCTGAAAGTAAAATTTATTCCACACACACAATTTTCTTTTTTTATCATTGTTACCCTGTCAACTTTACTCAGTCTGACAATAGCAGACCCAGAAAAGAAATAATCTTAAGTCCATATTTATTTTATGCATTCTGTTCTTTGCCAGCTCATACAACACAGCCAACCTGATGGATGACCTGAAGGGTTTGTACAGAACGGCTGGTCAAAACGGCAAAGGCGTCAGCTTCATCTTTACTGACAACGAAATCAAAGACGAGTCCTTCCTCGAGTACATGAACAATGTCCTGTCATCTGGAGAGGTCAGGAGCACACACATGGATAAAAAAACACAAAAACACACATGCATGAATGCATGCTTATTGGAGTATAAACTTATATTTGATGTGAACATGTTCAATGTGTCAAATACATTGTTGCTAGCTTGAGATTCTGAAGGGCCCTCACAGAAAAAGGTCCCCCTTGGTTTGGTGCTTTGAGGTAGGAAGAATCACAAAAATCTGTTTTCTGGCTCAAAGGGAACACACAAGAAGGTAGGTCAGCATTAGGCCACGTGTAGCCTAAGCAGTTAAATGTTTAAATTATTTTCAAAACTACTAGACAGGATGAGGGGCTAAGATTTCTGCAAAACTAAATAAGGCATGCAGCTGCTTTTTGAACCAGCCGAAGTTGAGACAGTCGGTTGCACAGTAACGGAAGTTGCAGTATTCTAAATTTAGATTAAAATAGAATGGATCTTTTTTGTCCACCAGTTTGGAAATTTATCTTCAACTCACCAAAACTCAAGAAACGACAACAAAAACACAGACAAGCATTTAGTAAACCAAACACACAGAAAAGGTCACATTATGCACTAAGAGCAGTTCATGCAGCTTTGCAGAGTTACCAATGTTGATGGCACTTGGACTTCTTAAATACATTTTTAGTAGCCAGAGGGACTCTGTAGTGCCTCCCAGAGCTAAAAAGGCTCAAACTGGCTGAAGAGTGGATGGGAGCTATGTTTCAGGATACTCCTCGCCTTATTCCTTGCCTCTCTGTAAAAAGTTGAGTCAAAGGCTTTCGGGGGTTTGCCAAGTATTTTGTCTGCCATCGACTCAATCCTAGAAAGTTTATTCTTTTATATACAAAAATGTGGGGGCATTAGCATCTTCCTTGATTAAAGATTACATTTTTAAGTGTGTTTTTTGGAAGATATACTAGATTTTCTGCAGCTGGGGCCAGGAAGAAGACTTATTGACCCTCACCATCTTCACTGTTTAATCAGGAGGTCTTGCACACATAGCATGTGCTGATCCAACAGGTCAGCCAGCTTGGTGTGTGATACCACGACCATAAATTTATTAAGTGGGACATGCGGCTTGAGGATTCAGTACAAATTCAACCTTTGTTCAAAAATTCAAATTTAGGCATGTTTGTTGGGAAAGTCATAAGTAATTGTTACTTTTAATGATAACAGGTGGGGGAAATGTTTAGTTCATTCAACTAAACATTTCCCAGTGCATGCCGTATACGTGTACATTTCCATATATTTTACATGCAAGTCTTGCTTATCAGTGTAATATCATGGTGGTCAGATTTGTTTTCCTGCTTAATTACATTTTAATGAATCCTCTGGCACATCTGTGTTTTTATGGCAGTTTTGATAATCAACACAAACACTTTATTATGAGGAAAGCCTACTGGGGATACACAAAGCTGCTGCACTGACTCAGATACTTGCTTTGACACCATCTAGTTTGTCGAACACCAAAGCTTCAGTTAAACTTTTGTTGCACCACTGAAACTGATAGCTAGCAATTCGCCCATGAGTGAAATAAAGATTTCATGATGATGATACCAAGGCAGCGACAGCATAGACCCCGAGAAGAGAAAGCCATGTCGTCTTCACCTGGAGTATGAGCAGTGCAGTTCAATTCAATCAAATTAAAAAGGAAATTGCATTTTTCCCTGTCAATACGATAGCATTTCACAATTGTTTTTCTCATCGATTTTGGATATAATAAATTGAAGCTGTAACTGACAGACAGAAGAGACAGATAAAACTAGGTCTTCTCTGTACTATTGCACTCTACATTACAGCTGCAGAAATGCTTTTTTCATGTAATACTCAGTAACAGCAGCAGGTTGGAGCAGGTAGCCTCAAGGTCAAGTGCTGCACAATACTCAGCTGCAGACCCAGGATCAGCCATTTTACTGGATTTAGTGACTGTGTTGTAACTGGGGCAGATGGTGCATTTTTAAAGTACCTTTTCTTACTGCTCTCTAACTTAGTATCCTCTTTACTTTATTCTTCGCCCCCTTTTATCTTACACACTAATCCTTTCCCTCTTCCCCCATTGTATGTTTTACCTCCTGTTTGTCTTACCATTCTCCCTTTTTGCCCTCTTTTTTCCTTTCTCTCCCTCAATTTGCACTCTCTATTCCGACACATAATTGTTGTCCTTTTCGTCTCCTCACCCTTCCTTTTCTCCTAGTTATTCATGTGCCTTTACGCCCCATCCTTCTTGTCTTTATTTCCTTCACACCTCCTCGTCAGATAATCCTTGTCCCCCCTTGGTTGCTCTTCCAGTGTATTCTCCACCTACCTTAATTTTTCCCCCTCCTTCCCCCGAACTGTCTTGATTCTTGTTTAAGGACAGTTCTACAAAACACCAGAGCAATGACCTTATCACCAAACATGCAGTCACAATGAAAGACAAAGCGATCATTGATTGCCAAGATGGAAAAGTTGAAAGACTACTGAGCAGGAACTTTGCCTGGTATGAACTGACAGGACCAAGCAAACTGATTAGTATTTTATTCATGTCTATTGTCAAGCTATTTAAATTTTATACAGTATCTCGCCCCCAGTTACTTCTCTATTAAGCTTCGACTCCTACTGCTGCTCTGTGCTGACACAGGAGTCTTGCTGCTTTTCACCCGCCTCTTCCCCGCTCCCTGTGCTTGAATGTTTATGTTCTGTGGGGGCAACAAGCTGTGAAACAGCCCATGTTTTATATCAGCATCTTAATGCTGAGCATAAGCAAAGAGCATTGTAAGAAGTTTGCCATCTGCCGGAGTAATAGAGAAATCTTTTTTGGATTCATACATTTTATCTTTTAATCTGTAATTTTTGATGCTGACTGTGAAAAGAAATGTTTGATGCAACATGAGCAATGTGTTTTAAATGCTAAAATAACCAACCACTAACAAGGAAACGTTCATAATTGCGCCTACATGGGCTAATTAAATAAAATCAGGAGAGGGAATACTACAGGCCAGTGAATTATTCTAGAATATTTCATATGGTTTTCTTAAAAAGGAAATCTTTAAAGTGTATGCTGTAGTGTGCCAAACCAGTCACATATTGTGTTCCCATTGGTTGATTTATGCATCACCATCCTCCTCATGTTGTGGTTGTGTGCCATCACCTTAACCACTGATGTGCATCATAGCCTTCGCATCGATGACTGGCCAGCAGTGTAAGCACAGGACTTTTTTGAGGATTAATACATATGTATTTTTGTTTGTTTTTTTTCTTCTCATTTTTCAGCATTCCTTTGAATCCAGTAAACGAGATGGGTTTTGCTTCTGCTTCCTCCAATAGTACATGAATGTAATCTGAACGAAACAAGTTTTCTGTCTTACTTTTGCTTTTTTCTGTTCTAGTTTTGAATTTCTTGTTGCCCAATATAAGGTAATTATAGACTTGACTTATGACTTTCTGCTTCTGTTCAATTTGCAGAAGAATTGACACTGCTGTACTTAATACTTGATACCAAACTGATCAAAACAGTACACTACATTAATTTTTCTTTCCTGTGCAGTCTTCCATCTTTTGGAAAAGTACGTAATACATAATCGATAAAATTTGCTTTGTTGTTGCTTATATATGTATTACCTCATCTTTTCTTCCTTTATGCTCCTCCTTTCCATCTGCTCACCCTCCTCCTATACCTCCCTTCCTAAATAAGACTTTATGCAGCATCTGCTTTACCAGGGGAGGTAAATAGAAGTGGGGAGCAGGGGAGAATGTGTGCATCTGGGTGTTGTTTGTGTGCAGGTGACAGGTTTATGTGTTGTGGTTGGTATGTTGGAGGGAGAGAGAAGTTTGTGTCGCAGATGTGTTAGGATGACTATGTGTGAGAGACACTGACAGAGAAATGAATAAAGGAAGAGTGAGGTTGGTGTGAGGTTGTTGTTTATGTGAGAGAAACCCAGCAGATGTTCCAGACATGGTGCTTCTAACCACAACACCTCATGCCCCTCCTAGATATTCTCCTACTCTGTCCTTTCTGTTACTCGCTCCGTCTCTCTGTTGGTAACTAGGGATTTAGTGAAAAGGCGCTAAAAGCAATGTGAGAGTATGCACTACCACTATCCCCACAAGTGAAACCTGGACAAAGAGGGTGTGTTTTCACAGAATGAGGATTTTTAGGCCAAAGCAGTATGGGGAGGATGAGCAGTGCCTGCACCTCAGTGCCTAACCAGCTGGAAAAGTCAAACATGTCCCAAAGTACTTCCAGTGTCAGTTAAAATAAAACTATTTTAAGCCACTGTAAGTAAATAGAAATTAGAAACAATGCTTTACCTTAAATAAAATGTATTCAGCAGCTGCCTTTTATCAAGTAAATTGACAATGTACATTTGATACAAAATTATCACAAAATATAATACAGTCACATATCAGCAAAACAAGATACTGTTGAGTTTATTGCAGAAAGTGCCCACTTGTTCACAGACCACACATCAACCTAAGAAACAAGACACTCAAATATTCATGGGAAACTGCAAAGAATGTCAGCTTTGGTTTTGTTTACAATGTCCATCAGTTCAGAAAGCTGCCTTCCACAAACAAAACGAGCGAGTCAAACAAAAAGACGTGGGATATTACACCAAGCAGGATTACTCAGTTAGCCAGGTAACTTCTAAAATAGCCATGCATCAATTTATAATAATTAATTATTAATACTTCAATAAAATACTTAATATACCTAATACATTCAGGTGACAAATGCATTTCCCAGGCATGCACAATTACAGAAAAAAATTGCAAAAAAAGTTCTATGTTTTCTAAAATGACTTAGTTTAACCTGTACTAACAATCTGAAACCAGGTGATAGAGAGGAGATGATGAAGATGGACTGATGATTCAATTTGATGTCTGTGTGTCTTTGTGTGTTTCTTACCTCAGGTGTCCAACCTATTTGCTCGTGATGAGATTGACGAGATCCTCAGTGATCTCATCCCGGTTATGAAGCGGGAGTTTCCCAGGCGACCACCGACCAATGAAAACTTGTACGAATACTTCATGTCACGTGTCCGAAATAATCTCCATGTTGTTCTGTGCTTCTCGCCTGTTGGGGAAAAGTTCCGCAACCGGGCACTTAAGTTTCCAGCACTGATATCCGGCTGCACCATGGACTGGTTCAGTAGGTGGCCAAAAGATGCTCTTGTTGCAGGTACATTAAGAGACAATTAATAAAATATAATGGTAGAATGTGTTTCCTTATATGTATATATCCCTTTCTGTGTATTTAGTCTGGCTAAATGGAGGATGGCTGTTGTTATTGTCAGTGTTGTAAAATCAGGTCAAACTAGGGTATCACAACAGTCATTTATCACTCAGTCAGCTTATTAAGAATGTGTCCCTTGTGCTTCTAATTACTTAAAGTAACGGATGTTGTTTCAGAAAGTTGTTTATAAATTTCATATGTATATATAATTCTTAATTCTTTCATCTTTATCAAATCTGTGCAGCTCATATTGTCCTTGAAATCAGTCTCTACCAGCACATCCATTGTTAGCATATCAGTTTGCTTTAAGAAAATGAATTGTGAAAATGTCAATATTTTCCTACTATCCCCTCTCTTCCCCTGTCTCCTAATGTCCATTCCTCATTTTGCTCAGTCAGAAGAACAGATGACACAGATGCTGTAATAATACATGTAACCAATAATCCATAATGTCCCATGCAATTACGCTGCCATTCCCTCTTGGAAAATAATCAATTAGAATTACTTTCAGCATGTCAGAGCATTGAGCAGTAAAAAAGCTTGAATAGATTTATGCTTACAATTGCCAATCTGGTTTGTGTAACCATTTTTCCCTCTCCACTCTCTGTATTTTTCTCCTCCTTAATCCTGCTCTCTCTCATTCTCCCTCATTCATCTTTCTGTCTTTCAGTTTCTGAGCACTTCCTGTCAGTCTATGACATTGAATGCTCAGCACAGGTAAAAAATGAAGTCGTTCAGTGCATGGGTTCCTTTCAGGATGGCGTGGCAGAGAAGTGTGTGGACTACTTCCAGAGGTAAAATATTTTTCTACACCGACTGCTTCTCCTAATCCACCCTCATCACCTAACTATGATAAACATTGTATTAAATGTCGTACACAAAATGTCGTACAAGCATAACAGTTGAAGATTAAAACATTGTGCAAATGATTATTCTACATATTAATATGACATGAAATTAACCTAATGTAATCTGATTTGAATCTAGATACAGACGGTCTACTCACGTCACACCCAAGTCCTACCTGTCCTTCATTCAGGGCTACAAGACCATCTATAAGGAGAAGAGGTCTGAAGTCCAGACTCTGTTCAACAGGTAAACAGATTCAAAGGTCCAGTGTGTAGGATTTAAGGGAATCTATTAGCAGATATTGAACACATAATTATATTTCTATTAGTGTATTATCACCTGAAACTAAGAATTGTTTTGTTTTCGTTACCTTAGAATGAGCTTTTTATATCTACAGAGGGAGTAGGTCCACTTCTAGGGAGCCATTTTGCAGCGCCATGTTTCTACAGTAGCCCAGAACAGACAAACCAAACACGGGCTCATAAGAGTGATCATTTCAACCCAAACCCTGATCATTCCATAACCCTAACCACGTGAAGATGTATCATCTAGCATGGGTGCGAGGGTGAGGAAAGGGGTCTTCATTTGGTCACAAAATGCAGTCTTGCTGCTAGATGCATCTAAAATCCTACACACTAGTGCAAAAAAGGTTAAGGGATATATTTAAATATTTGTTTTACTTGTTATTACAATATTAACATACATGTATACTGTCGCACTTTATAGCCTTTGGAGGATTTACGATGACAGTTCAACTGCTGCATAAATTGCATGTTGTCCGTATCTCTTCAGCTAGTTAAGGTGTGTTTGTGTCTAATAAATGATAATAGATTAATAAAGTTGTTGAGTCTTCAATCTGCAATTCAGTCTTCCTCTCAGTCACCATGAGTGGCCAGTAATGAGTGAGGCATCAATAACTAGGCATGACGCGTGAATTTTCTGAACAATAACAGCAGTTTTCACAGGTAGTTTTTTAAAAAGAATCGTGTCAAAGATTGAACCTAGTCTCATTCAATAGATACAGGGCCCTATTTAGACGGTCTATGGCGCTCGGTCTAAAGCGCAGCGCGTGTCCAAGTCCATTTTGCTAGTTAAACGGCGGATAATCTCGGCACAAAGTGTGGCACATGCCGCAAAGAGATGGTATTTAATTAGTCATGAGTGTGTTTTGGGCGGAACATAAATCAGTGTAGGCGTATCTAATGTGTCCTTTAAATAGCAGTTAACAGACTGCGCTTTTGACTTTAGACCAGCTTTTTGTTGGGCTATGGCACTGTCTCTTTCTGCTGCCTCAAAATAGCAATCCGCCATCATCATACAGCATCCATTACCCATCTGAGAACAACATGGCAGATTTTTTGGCACCTGTTGAAGGGATATAATGACATTTAGAATTTTGACAGGAAACTTTCTACAAGCAGACCAAGGCCAAAGCTGTTTTGGCTGTTATAAAATAATGTGCAAGTATCTTTACCACCTGGTGCCCAGTAGACCACATAATCTGTCATGTCAATGTCCTTCCTCTTCAAAGTTTGTATATCATTACAACAAACAGGACCCCAGGTGTAGAAGTGTGGAGTCCTCTCAGATAGTCTAGCTCACAAGAGCAAGGTTCAAGGTATGTTTTGGAATTGAATGCGGCTCAGCTGATTGTGTTTTGATATGTTTACTGTTAAGGATGAACACTGGTCTTAAGAAGCTGAAGGAGGCGTCAGAGTCTGTAGCAGCACTCAGCAAAGAGCTGGAGGTGAAAGAAAAGGAGCTGCAGGTTGCCAATGACAAGGCTGATATGGTAGGTTGAGTATGTTTGTTCATATTTTCTTGAATAACTTGTGTTATCTATTCATTCATGGTTCTATTTTTCTGTAGCTGTGTGTGCATGGACAAGTTGGGATTGCATTGATTTATGGCCATGTTTACTTTTTGTGCAAACACCCAGGTATTGAAGGAGGTAACAGTAAAAGCACAGGCAGCAGAGCGAGTGAAGGTTGAAGTGCAGAAAGTGAAGGACAAAGCCCAGGCCATTGTAGACAGCATCTCCGCTGACAAGGCCATCGCTGAGGAGAAACTTGAGTCTGCCCGGCCAGCTCTTCAGGAAGCAGAGGCTGCACTGCAGGTATGAGGCAGAAATGTTGAATATATGCTCCCCAGACAGAGTCCAAACTTGTTTTGTTTGTAAAGAGCTAAAGAATGATGAAGCGACACAAAATATTTATTCCAGCTTCTACCTTTTCATCTCGACTCTTTTACTCTTTTACTTTGGTTTAATGGATGCTTCTTCATCTCACTGTCACCTGAGTCAGAAGGCTGTTATTAACAAGACTTGTTACCCCAGTACTTCTATAACTTTACCGGTTCCCAAATACCCTTAGAGTTGATGTTGTCTACCCACTATATGTTCTTCCTGCATGATATCCTTTCTGGAAGCTGCACAATTTGAGACTAAAGGTCCCTTGAGACAAAACATCTGTATGGATTTTGAATGCACCCTTTTTGGGTTTACTGCTTCATATATTTTTCAATCTTTCTCCGCCACTTTAATGTAAAATACGACCAGCTTTGATTAAAGCTAACTTGACTTGTGATAGAAGACCCAAAAAGCCTAGTTGTGATAAAGTTATTGATGGCAAATCATGATGTGCTCTCCACAAAGTGCATATACATTGAATATGTAATGATTCTCTATGTTGTTATGATATTTATCTTAACTATAACTGGATCTAAAATTAATATCAAAACAGAGATCAATTTTCATTAGATGCTGCGATTGTGTAATTTAGTCATTCAGCAATTTGAGCCAAATCATTGACAAAGGTAATACATTTTGAATATTCATTTAAAGTAATACCTGTATGTAGCATCGATGAATTCCTATGAACAGTATGAATATAGTATTTTTATGGTTTCTATTTTCCTGCTTCTCGTCTAATGGCAATATTCACTTTTATATAAGCCTTCTGTGTCATGCAGTGCAGCTCCTCATGAGGTCCTCTGCTTCCCCTGTATACTCTTGTGTAAGCACACGTTTCCCCTAAAAGACAGCCTAAGGGCCAAGAATTGTCGGTATACTGTGTTTTTGAGCAGTTTATTGCACTCCTCTGTGTGGCTTAATGTCTCACATACCAGTATTTGTCTTGCTCCCTCACTTTGTGTTGCTTCAGGGTGCCACTTAGAGCCCTCTGTGACTTGCTGTGTGTAGCTGCTAGCAGGTTTTGCCAGCAGCCTTCCCACCACGCTGTGTCTAAAGTTAGCATGGTGCTCTGGGGCCTGGAGCTGTGTTGTAATTAAAGCTGTCCTCCTGCGTAGATGGTTGCAAACAGATCTCCTACTATGGCAGGTCTCTGATTAGAATTTTCATCTTGCTGCTGCAGATGAAAACCGTATATATTCAAACAGGAAACCCTTGGGCAGTCCGTCTGGATTGATGATCATACATTTTGATCATGTATTTTTTAAGAGCTATAGAGGGTTTTAAATAGAGCTGTGGTGCACATGCCAGGACTGCCGTTGTAGAACTAAGGACATTTTGCCACTCATTCAAGAGACCTCTTCACTTCTTCTGGATGAGGTTGAGAGATTGAGGCATTTACTGTGAATCTCATTTACACCACAATATAACATGAGGAACATTAAGGCCACTTTCAGCTTGACATTGACTTGATACAGCTACACAGAGAGTGTACAGTTCTGTTTATGAGTGCATTTCCTATAATTGACTTCCTGCCAATTACAGCTGGTCTGTGCACTTGAGCCATGATGATGTAATTATTTACATTGCAAGATCCCTTTGAAAAATAAACTTTAATTACTTCAAGTTCTTTGATTTAGCTCTTAATCAACAAAATTCAAATCAATGCAGCTCAGCCTAGCCTACCATGTCTTATATCTGCTTATCTCCATAAAGCAACTCTTAATAATCACATAACAGTAGTGGATGAAAACGAGCGTTTATTCACATTTTCTGTTTGCTGATTCAATGTGGTTAAAATGTGCCATACATTTGAATGGAAACCTGAGACACTGTCACAAGAAAAAGATGAGTGGAGAGTTGAGGAGTTCATGAAATTGGAAGAAGAAAATAAACCAGACAGTCTGCAGGCTGATTCTAGAGATTAACACTTTGGCTGATAAAATGGAGTGGAAATGGAGCAGGGAGGAGAGAGCAGAAATGAGGAAAAGTGCAAAAGGGAGAGGAGATGAGACGAGCGGGCAGAGGGCCTGGTGAAGCAGCCAAACAACTCT
Source organism: Pagrus major (assembly GCF_040436345.1). Classification (NCBI taxonomy): domain Eukaryota; kingdom Metazoa; phylum Chordata; class Actinopteri; order Spariformes; family Sparidae; genus Pagrus; species Pagrus major. The sequence goes on from NC_133231.1 coordinate 11,348,167, forward strand.
CACTGGGACATTTTCTTTACTCTCCTTCTGTCTCTCATTTTTATTCTCTGTGCCCCTCTGCAGAACTTCTGTCATTCTGTTGGAGATTATATTGACAGTCTTCATCCTTTATTTCCCTCTCCTATCAGTGCCTCTGGTTGTAATTTCTCACACACTCCCTCTGCTTTAAACTGCAGCATTGTATACAATATATACAATTGCCCTTATATGTCATGTCATAAATAGACATAATAAAACAATGATTATTTCATTCTTTGTTCTCATGTCATCCAATTGTCTCCACTCACTCTATAGAATATCTTGTGTAAATCCACTTGCCTGTACTCACTCTACTTATTTCCTGTCCTCCCATGTGTACAGATGGGCACAAAAAGTAATTATAATCTAGAACTAAGTACCATATGATAACTTTACACCTTAAATTGTGTCCCGACAAGTGGTTTACTGTGAAACCAAAAATAAATGTATATAAACAGGCAAATGTAATTGCTTTACTTGTTTTAGACTGCTGTAAAATGGACTTAAAACATGACAAATCATAACCCATGTTGCTCTTATTATCAGTTCACACAAGCTGTACAACATCATTAAACATTCAGATACAGTCTAAATTCTTCTCCCTTATATTTCTTTTCTCTGTAACCTATCAGACAATCAAGCCATCGGACATTGCCACTGTACGAACACTCGGACGCCCACCCCACCTCATCATGCGGATCATGGATTGTGTGCTGCTGCTCTTCCAGAGGCGGGTCAACACAGTGAAGATCGACCCAGAGAAGAACTGCAACACACCGTCCTGGCAGGAGTCCCTAAAACTCATGACAGCTGGAAACTTCTTGGGCAGCCTGCAGGTATGCATGCTCATATCAAATTCATACAGTTGAGATTGATCAGGTATAATTGCTGCAGAGGGCTTGCTCACATACAGTATGCCCTAAATCATATTATTTTGGAGATATCTTTGGTAGCCTTCAGCATTATTTACGGTATTCACCATGAAAGTGTGTAAAAATCGTTGTAGATGCAATACCAAAGGACCAGATCCAGCTCCACACACACCAATTTTTATTCCTTGCTCTTTTTATAAAAGATGTCAAAGTCACTTATGTTGTAATATTAAATCTGGAAACAAAACACTTGAATCTTATTTTCTAGGATGCTGTAAGTGCCGCTTAAGTGTGTGTGTCATTATGCAGCAGAGTCACTGCCTGAACCGAGACCAATCAGTGAAATGCATACTTTTTGTACTCTCTTATACTATACTCACTTTTTGATGAATACAATTAGCAGCTGTTGTTATAGCTACGTACTGGGAAGGATGTCAGCCCACAGGGAGTCTCAATCTTGCAGGCAACCTTCACATATGTCAAAGGACATAGCTATAATAAAAAATATATATAATACAATCAAAAAAAAAACAAGAAAAACAACAACAATGAGACTACAGACTATATGTTTAAGGTGACAAGTGTATTCTTTGATCAGTAAGATTTGTAGTGGGCCAAATGGCGTGATGTGTAAAATCGGCTCAATCACTGAGAAGCTTGAATCCACAATATTCCACAACTTTCTCAGATTTGACTCAACTTGTTGCACTTTTATTCCCCTCTTATAGTTCGATTTGTCTGCCTACCTTGCTCTGTCATTATCTTATCTGTTATTTCTATCTCATCTCTCTCGTCACTGAACACAACTACCACAACTTTTATCTTCCCTCTTCATCCCACCTTGTGCCTTGTGTTTTGTGTTCTTTTATCTTTTTGATGTTTTGCCTTTTTCTGTCCGTCTTTCTTTTCCAACAACTCATGCATATAATATTTTTTTCTCTTCTGTGTTGTGCTCCTCTTACATTTATCAGCTGCTCCGCCTCATCTGTTTTCACTCTTTCTCTTTACACTTTGTCTCAGTTTCTCTGTCCTCACCTGTCTTTCTTTTTCTCCTGTCATTTCCTCTGCGGCTACCTGCTCCACTTGCTGCATTTGGTTTCCTCTACACCATTGCTCCAGTTATTTTCAGTTTTTTTCTAATTTCATTCAGTGCCACATTCTTTGTTTTTAAGTAACAGATGCAGTGTTTTTTTTGTTAGTTAAATGAGTGGTAAATGTTTATATTCTTTGCCTACTGACATACATAAGTCTCGCTTTTGTTCCTCCCATCCCCCTCCATTTTTTTCTTCTCTCTCCCTTCCTTTGCAGCAATTCCCCAAAGACACCATTAATGAGGAAATGGTGGAGCTGCTGCAGCCTTATTTTGACATGCCTGACTACAACATCGAAACAGCCAAGAGAGTGTGTGGCAATGTGGCTGGCCTTGCATCCTGGACAAAAGCTATGGCATCCTTCTTCTCCATTAACAAGGAGGTCTTACCCTTGAAGGTAACATATCGTGTGGTATATCTACTGTAGCACAATAGTTCCTTCCCTCCATTGAGAGTATATGATGCTGAGAATAGAATAAAAAGAAATGTCAAGTGTAGTCCTTTTGTTGAGTTCAAAATATAACATAAATCAGCCTCTTAAATATCCCCTAACAAATGAACACAGCATGATGCACCTGTCGTCAACATCACCCCAACACACACACACACACACACACACACACACACACAAACACAAACACACACACACACACGTATACACACACACACACTCCCTGGGCAAAGTCAATGGCCTCCCACTCTTACACTCTGATGAATAAAGAACACTTATGGTGGAGGAGAGCGGTTATTTTTCTGCAGAATTGCTCCAGGCTACAGAAACAACATAAACTGTCTCTGATATGAAAAGGATTTATTCATATTCCCACTTTTTGGCAGCAACAATTTGCTGATGGTGTAGGCAGTAGAAGTGGCCCAAAAAATTCAGATGGACAGACGGACAGACAGACAGAAGTAGGCTTTTATCCAGTTATCATGTGCATGCAAAAATAAAAATGATAAAAACGGGTGCACCATGAGTAAAGCTCCAAGAGCCTATTTGAATTTAATGCCATTTTACAGTAGTTCAAACCCTAAAGTGGATCTCCACAGGCAGGCAACTTGTTCATTAAACTCGTTGTAGCAGCCTCAGTCACAAAGTAGTTTTGTGTGGGATAAAGATCATATCCGAAAGAGCATAGTAGTTATTATCAGGCAATTTAGATTACCTCCTGTTGGGTGAAATAAGAGTTTGGTTGAAGTGTGTGTGAGTAAACACAAGAAAAGTTATTTTGAGATCATAACTTGCTGATATTTATCTAATATTTTAGTTGATGTTTGTTCATTGGAATGGATTATTTGGTTCTTGGGTCAGCAAAAAGCAAAAGATGAAATCTACAAAGTCACAAATTGTTAAAAAAAAAGAAGAAATTAATTAATGCTTTTAACTTTGAAAACTGTTCTACCCTTCTACAACAAAGTGAAAAGAGATGTACTGATTAATTGCTTTACGTCTAAGTGACTGGCTCATCTTTTTCACATTCAAGCTGCACAAATGAAATATGTCAATCTATTTGTTTGTATTTATTAATTTTTCCAGAGAAGGGGTTCATTCATATCACATACCCAGTGTTTTCATGCAAATGTCCTTAATCCTTTTTTTTCTTTTTCCAAGTTTGTCCAGTGTAGTCTGTGGATGTAAAATGTGTGACAGTCATTTAAGCACTACAACTTGCTGGATGCAGTTTTTGTTGGATTGTGTTCACCAAAACTTTGCCTTATGATTCTTATGTTTCTGAGTTGTTCTTTGTTTTTGTTTTTTTGCCTTATTTTCTTTCCTCCTTGTTACCCAGTCTTATTTTCCTACTTATTTTGCCCTCATGGCATCTTATTTTCTCCATCTTGTCTGCACTTTTATGCATCTGCTGGCCCCTGGTTTCCTTTTTCAAATCTCCCATCTCACCCCCCTTGTTTCTTTCCTAGTTTGCTTTCCCCCTCTCTACCTCTCTCCACTCTCATTCTCTCATTTCCTCTGTCTCTTTCACACACATTTTGTTTTTCTCATATTCTCTGCACCCACCATGAAAACTCCCTGCCTCTCTGCTTTGATCCTGACCTTTTTGCTTTAGTGTGGAACAAATTGATTTTCTGGTTTCCAGCTCAGTGGTGGCTTCCCTTCCCGCCAGCCAGAGTACTGCCAGACAGAGATACAGTTAGGCAGACAGACAGGCAGAAAGATGGGAAGGGGGGGTCCTCTCACATGTCAATAAATATTAAATGAATGCTCCAGACTTCCTCTTCCCCAGGCCACCCAAACACGCTCAGATGCACACACACTTAGATATACTCACAACTTTTCTCTACATCTCTGTCTCTAAGCCTCATGTCATCACCCCTCTGTCCCTGTTTATTTCTAGTTTCTCTCCATCTCCCTCATTACCAGTTGCAGATCTCTATTTTTTCCGAGCTTTGAGTCCCTGTATCTGCACCTGTGACATGGTTAAAATCTAATCTGGCATAATCTGAACCAAAACACATCCCTAACAATTTCTCCTGTTTTTCACAGGAAAAAAATAATATAGGGAGAACTGTCCCCATTTTTCTCCTGAATAAAACACTCAATCCTACCACCTCTCCTCTCTTTTTCTGTCAAATCCTCTCTACCTTCACCACATTGTGTCTCTTTAATTCCATCTTTTCTCTATCTTAGCCCTCTGTCTAAAAAACTGAAAGGCACCAGTGTAGGCATTTTAATGCATCCCAAATTGTACTGTGTCTCTTATTTCCTTTCTTTTTCAGGCTAACTTGGCAGTGCAGCAAAATCGTCTGGCCATAGCTAATGTGGACCTACAGAAGGCTCAAGCTGAGCTGGATGCAAAGCAGGCAGAGCTGGATGTGGTACAGGCGGAGTATGAGAAGGCCATGATGGAGAAACAGGTCAATAGCTTTGTCTACTTCCTTAACTTCCAAACAAACTCCTAGGAGAAAAAGAAAAATGATAATGCCATAAAGCTTCCATTGTCTCACATCTGCCATATATCAAACCATCTACTTCTTCTCCAACTGCTTCCTCTGCTTCATATTTTTCTGCTGCTTTTTTTGTTCTTCCTCTTCTTCCTTACACAAACTGGTGACATTTTTGTGCCTTTTTTTCTCCTGTAGGACTAATTAATGTTCATAGATAACATTATACAATTGGACATCTAGTCTGTTCCACTGAAGCCTGGAATATAATGGAGAATTACAATATCAGTTCTGCTTAGCTGAGTTTTAGTAGCACAATACATTGAACTACTTTGTCAGGATCCAAACTGGTGATCCCATTTTTTTTTTTTAATTGCTGTTCTTTATGATTCACATGACTGACACAGCTCTTTTGTGCTTTAATGATTCAATTCCTAATTTCCTGGAACAATGAGATTTCTTTCCCTACCTCAGCTAACCCCAGTCCTTTCAAAGAAGCAGTCCATTTCTTCATGTACAGTATATTTTATACATGAACACAAGCTAAAGACCTTTTGTCCATGAATGAAAAGAAATATTGAAAAAGTGATTATTAAAATATGTGCTTATATGATGACCTTATTTCAGTTAAATTAAGTCTATAATTAGTATCTTTACCTTGACACATTTGTTAAAAAGATCATTTCTAAAACTTCTTTTGTGCCACCTGATGAGATTTATAACCAGGCTGAGCTTCTTGAAAATAGGTTAGGAAATTTTGTCTAAGCTTTAACTAATTCAGTATTTTCCAGCATTGTAAGTTACCATTTTGTTAAATGAGCCTATAAACTGAAATCACAGAGGTGGACTGTCTCCACCTCAAAACGACTCAATCTGAGTTAGACCTCTTTTTAAATGGATGTCACCAACACCAGCAGTACACAGGTAATTGTGTGTCCCATTTTTGTGAGACTATCTGCTATGTGTGTGCCTTTCATCATCAGTACTGTCTGTTCTGTGTTAAATAACAGCATATAAATGGAACAGTATGTGCATCAACACTCGCTGATTAGGAAATCTGGACAGCCTAAGTTGACTCTTTTTATAATTTTGTGATTAAGAAGCAGAGCTGTTCATCTCCAGGGGCCAAATGCAAGATTGAAGGGCTCAATGCGGGAGCGTTTAAAGGCTCAGACAATTTCTGTTGACTATAATGTGCTTCTTAATTAAGAGAATGCCTATACCAGACAGTCTTTATTGATGAATCAGACATTGTTGCTATATTGGACAAACAACCTCATTATTGCCTGTGAGCAGCTGGTAAAGACATAATTGTGCTGAAGGTGCTGCCATCCTCTTACTATATATTTTTTCTTTCTTTTTTTTAAAAAAAAGGATAGGTTAAAAACACACCTACATCCACATCCAGATTCAATAATAATAATAAATAATAATAATACATTTTATTTGTACAGCGCTTTTAAAAACTCTCAAAGACACTTTACAAGAATGGAATACATACAAGAATACATAAAATCAAGTGCATGGTGCAAAAACTCAAGTGCATAGTGCGATAGAGGAGAAATATGTAGTAAAAAGAACAGTGTATGAGGATATGGATCTGTGTAGGTTTTTGGGAGAACAGGTTGAGTACAGCAAACTGCTACAGGTGCAGATGAAAAGCGAGTTTGAAGAGGTGGGTTTTGAGTAATGACTTGAAGGTGGATGAGTCTGGGCAGTCACGGATGTGTTTGGGGAGGGAGTTCCAGAGGGAGGGGGCAGCAATGGAGAAGGCTCTATCCCCCCAGGTACGGTGCTTGGTCCTGAGGGGGGGTGAGAGAAGGTTAGCGTCTGAGGATCTGAGGTTTCGAGAAGGAGTGTGGTGGTGGAGCATGTCCATGAGGTAGGGAGGGGCCTGGTTGTGGAGGGCTTTATGGGTGAGTAGGAGGAGCTTGAAGTTGATTCGGTGAGGGACAGGGAGCCAGTGAAGGTTTTGGAGTACGGGGGTGATATGTTCACGGGAGCGGGTGTGGGTGAGGAGGCGGGCAGCAGAGTTTTGGATGTATTGAAGTTTATTGAGGACTTTGGAAGATGAGCCATAGAGGATGCTGTTGCAGTAGTCCAGTCTTGAAGTGATAAATGCGTGGATGAGAGTCTCAGCTGCAGAGAAGGAGAGTAGTGGGCGGAGGCGGGCAATGTTTTTTAGATGGAAGAAAGCAGTTTGGGTGAGGCGGCTGATGTGCTGTTCGAATGAAAGAGTACTGTCCATGATGATGCCAAGGTTACGGATGGAGGGAGAGGGAGACAGGTTGATGTTGTCAAAGCTGAGGGTGAAGTTCTGGGTCGATGTGGTGAGATGTTTTGGGCCAATGAGTATGATTTCAGATTTGTCACTGTTGAGTTTGAGAAAGTTTTTTTGCAGCCAAGATTGTAGTTCTGACAGGCAGTTTGTGAGGGTAGAGTGGGTGGCAGGGGTGATGGATTTTGTGGAGATGTGGAGTTGGATGTCGTCGGCATAGCAGTGAAAACGGAGACCATGCCGACGGATGATGGAGCCAAGGGGTAGTAGATAGATGATGAAGAGGAGTGGACCGAGCACTGAGCCCTGGGGGACGCCTTGAAGCAGGGGGGCAGTGGAGGAGGAGCAGTTGTTGACATGGATGAACTGTTGTCTGTCTGAGAGGTAGGATTTGAGCCAGGAGAGAGCGGAGCCAGTGATGTTGAGAAATGTTTGTAGGCGGGACAGGAGGATGGAGTGGTTGATGGTGTCGAAGGCTGCAGTGAGGTCAAGGAGGATGAGTATACTGAGGTGGCCGGAGTCTGAAGAGAGGAGGAGGTCATTGGTAATTTTCAGGAGAGCGGTTTCGGTGCTGTGTTTGGGGCGAAATCCAGATTGAAAAGGTTCGTATAGTTCATGAGAGTGGAGGTGGGTTCGGATTTGTGAGGCGACAACACGTTCCAGAATCTTTGACAGGAAAGGGAGGTTTGAGATGGGACGGAAGTTTGAGATGATGTCAGGATCCAGGCCGGGTTTTTTGAGGATGGGGGTGACAGCGGCCAGTTTGAGGGATTCGGGGACAGAGCCAGAGGAGAGGGAGGAGTTAATAATGATGGCGATTAATGGGGAGATTGTAGGGAGGCAGGATTTCACGATGGAGGATGGGATAGGGTCCAGAACAGAAGTCGAGTTTTTTATCTTGGTGATAATGGGGAGGAGTTCCAAGCAAGCCTAACCTAGTAAGCATGAGGTGAAAGGAAGATGACTGTCACATGGAGCTCAACATGGAGGTTCTGAAAGTGACATTCCCATTCAGATACTGAAAAGGGTGTTGATTATTAGCTATAATGTCGTAACCATCCACGCTAGATTTACCACAGGCTATGAGATTGTGAAACAGTGGTATACTGTATGCTCCTGTAGAGCTTGATGTTAGCATGCTAATGCTAACAGATTAGTTAAAGTGTCTGAGGGATGCAAATCACTACAAGTCAGGCCTTATACTCGTGTTTGTGAGTTGATAGTCATTGAAAAAGAATAATTTGCATAGTCTATGGGGATGAGTATTGTTTCAGGCTTTAAAAAATTGTGTACACAATCTTGTACCTTTGCCTTACCTTCCCTTTTTTCTGTTTTCCAGAGTTTTTTTTTGCTCCAAATCTAATGCATAAAGGTCATGATTCATCCCGTAATTGGTCTGCTTGGTTCGAGACTTAAAAGTCTTTATGTAAGGATTTTCTGAAACGTCAGTAGAGTGAATAAATAGGAAATTCACATCCAGAACCAGAGCTGTTCAAAAAGTGGGTGGCCACCGCTGAGCTCCATAAACAAACAATATTCATATCTTTGAACTGTACCACCTGGAGGAAACCCACACAGTGATAAGGAGAGCATCAAAGTCATTGTGTTTATATCAGCACTCCTGTGTTGAGTCCTATACTACTGGCATTGGAGTTTACAAGTCACAGAATAGATGATTATTTCAGTACTGATATGAGCATGCACTCTTTGTCCCTGTAAACATACTTGAGATTAAATACACACCGACGTACAGAGAACAAATGGTCGAATGAGATTTAGATGGATGGATGGATTGATGTAGAGACAGTTGGAAGGACAGACAGGGAGGCCACACTGATACATCAACCTACTGACCTCTTTGTCTGCTCTCCCTTCCCATCAGACTCTGCTGGAGGATGCTGAGCGCTGCAGACACAAGATGCAGACGGCATCCAGTCTCATCAGCGGTCTGGCTGGCGAGAAGGAAAGATGGACAGAGCAGAGCAAAGAGTTTGCTGCCCAAACCAAACGCCTTGTTGGTGGGTGTCAAAGCAGATCTAACTGTTAATCAGAAAAAGGAGCCATAATAGAACTGGCTCTGCAATGTAACTGCTTAACGCTCTCTGATGAATAATAGTGATTTGTTTGTGTTGTGTTTGTTTGTTAAACTTCGCTTGAATGAATAAGACAAACAATACCAACAATCTGGTCTACATTTTACTGTTTGACTTGACTTTTAAATCCCAATGTACAGCTAACATACTAACATTTATCTTTATTTTTATTTTTACACACTTTTATATTCAATGACCAGTATTTATGCATGCACAAGTAACAAAACTTTTATTTTCTTGTTCCAGGTGACATTCTTCTGGCCACAGCATTCCTCTCTTACTCCGGCCCCTTCAACCAGGAGTTTCGTAATCTTCTACTGAGTGACTGGCAGCGGGAGTTGAAGCAGCGTCACATCCCGTTTGGCAACAACCTCAATCTGACGGAGCTGCTCATTGACGCACCCACAGTTAGCGAGTGGAACCTACAGGTCAGTGATCTGTTTTGGCAAAGGCTGTCAACCGAATCAACTATTTTGATGCAATGAGGATCCAAATGTTGTTTATGTATCCTTTAGGATAAATATTGAGTACATACATTGAGTTTGTATGTTCTTTTTTCACAACCCTACTAAATAAGCAGCGTTTTTGTTTATATTGATTTTTTTTTTTTTTTTTTTTTTTAAATATATCATCTTTTACCAGAAACACTTTTCTCTATGAAACATACCGTTTTTGAGTTTGGTCTATTTTCTATGAAGGCTTCATGTTGCAGCTGCCTGACTGTAGTGGTTATTTATTTATTATTGATTTACATTCTTCTCTGCAGAATATATGTATGGATCACTTAAACAGTTGCTGCTATAAAATCAAATACTGAATAGCTCTAACAGTGAGTTAAATGGAAGGGAGTGCTTAAAATAAAAACATTCAGTTAATTAACTTCCATTTGCATAAATAAACTTGAGGATTGAGCCTTAACCAGTCTTTTGTCCTCTAATTTACAGGGGCTCCCCAATGATGACCTGTCCATTCAGAACGGCATCATTGTCACCAAAGCTGCACGCTTCCCCCTTCTTGTTGACCCCCAGACGCAGGGAAAAATCTGGATCAAGAACAAAGAGGCCAGGAATGAGCTGCAGGTTTGGGATTCTTTATAATGTACCTTTGCTTTAAAATATGCAACCTGTAGGGCTGGCCAATATATCAATATTGTGGCGTGCTTTGATTGCTACTTATTTTTTTTAAATACATAATTTGGGTGATCAATTTATTGACATCAGACAACATTCTGGTGAGTCAATCAAGTTTGGCTGGGCTAATCAAGTATTGTTTTGTTATTATCCATCTAAAAACACAAAATTGAACTGCAACTACAGTTATCTTTTGTCAGTATATTTGTATTATTACTTTTTAAGCCTTTAAACTTCACTTTAGGTACCACACACATTAAACATTGTAATAGTTTTTCCCTTACTCATCTCCTGCACCACTTTTTTTGCAGCCTCTAAAATCTTTTCATTGCTTGATCTAATGGTTCTAGATGCTCAGCTTCTGCAGTACTGTTTGCCCTCAAATCCCTTTCATTGTCCAACATGCTTTTCCTTTCGTGCAGAGTCTTGAAAACATACTGCAAAATTCTACAGACGTAATAAAACCAGCTAAGGTCACTGGCCCTGTTAGGGGCAATCTCTGAGCCGAGTGAATGCATTCTGCAATCCTATTATGAGTCCTAAAGACGCATTTCCCAAAGCAGTGGGTTTAAACTCTTTCCACAAATTACCTCATCAAACCAACTGTATTTATTTTTATAAGGTTTTCTAAAAATGGCTCATCTCAAAAAGTGATGTGTTATTAGTTTAACAAGTCACATTTCTCAGACCGAGCACAGTCTTTGTAGTTTATGAGGAATGAGAGAGAAGTCAAACGTGTGTCTCCTTCATCTGACAGAATCATATTCTTCTCACTGTCTTATAAAATCGGTCATCAGTCTGTTAGAAGCTATGTGATTGCTGCTGGGGTCTGTTGGTAAGGTGATGATAAAAACAACATTTCTCTATGTTACAGAGAAGCTTTAAGGTTGCCCTGTTAAAACCAGATTCTTGTGAAAACACTCTAGAAATGTCCAGTGTGGAGGAAAAGGGAATGCCTCCAGCTGTCCAATGCATTACATGCTAATGTCATACCATTTTTGTATTAATAAAAGTACCATATTCTGATCCTAGATCACCTCACTTAACCATAAGTACTTCAAGAACCACCTGGAAGACAGTTTGTCTCTTGGACGCCCCCTTTTGATCGAGGATGTAGGGGAAGAGTTGGACCCAGCACTTGACAACATCCTTGAAAAAAACTTCATCAAAACTGGCTCCACCTACAAGGTAACATGGCAGAAATAACCATCCTGAGACCAAATATTCCAGATTTGTTCCCCCTCTTGGTTAGAGAAGTGTGAAATGGGAAGATGTGTTTCAAGTGCTGGTGGTATGCATGATGGGACTTGGTTGGGTCCCACCTGCCACGGCAACTGTCACACCTGTACCGCCACAGGTGGATTAGCACAGACAGGGGAAAACAAGACGAGTCACTGACGCAGCACAACATGGGTAGTGCTGACTGGAGGTGGAGAAGGTCTTGGATTTCTTCAACTGTGCCATCTGGTGCACCTGCCCCAAATCATGTTAATTGTCCTGGGACAGATTAAAGTGTGTTCAGCGAGGCATGGTCACTAACAGAGAGACCGTGTTATTGTGTGCTAAGTAAGTGTGTTGTAAGTTTCTATGGGCCAGTGCACAATGGATTTCCCCTTTAATTTTACAAGAGGCTGAGCATCACCAGCTCTTGTAAAAGATTGCAAATTTTGGCATCTTTTGAATCTACATCAACAAAATAGTCCACCAGTACCCCAAAAAGCACAACTTAGACTCCGACCAAGTCCAGTTGCAGAAGTACATATTTTGACTGCTGCATATTACAAAATGTGTTTATTTTTTAATATGTCTCCTTTGTTTGTTTGTTAGTGTTACCAAAACTTTAGATCTTTTCTCTAGCATTGAGACTGCCGTTGATAGGAACAATGGTATTAATCTGTGTGTTAGAGGAGAAGGAACATTTGAATATCCAGCAAAACCAAATCAGGCCTTAAATATCCACATTAGAGAGGTCTTTGAATCAGCACTTAAAGTAATTTCAAATTAAATCTAATAGACAAACAAGATGATCCCGCATTTAATATCTACCCGTGCTCAAACTGATTTCTACCATGGTGAATCTAATGAATGAGTTTATAATGAGTTTCTGTCCCATTAACAAAATTACAATGTACTTGTATAAAAGGTCTCACTGGATTCAGGTCCAATATTGTATAATCAGGAGATACTGTGCCGCCACCCTGCCAGATATTTTTTGCTTTGCTCTTTTCATTTGTGGCTCAGTGTTGAAAAATAGACCACTCTCTGGCTCAGCATCCTAATTTCCTGTAATGTGCTCTTCATGTTAGAAATTTTAATTTAGAAAATTGCATAGCCTGGTTTGAATGGTTCTTATTTTGTCTGCACTTTATTAGCAAAATGACAGCCTTGAATCAAGCCTAAGATGTGAACACTCTAATTTGGTCTCTGCCAATAAATTGGTTTGAACTTTCGAAAAAGCATTTTTATTGCACACATGTGTCTTTTCGTGTGATGCTTGTAAAGATTTGAGCAACAATTTCCAAGAATTACAATTGACAGGTCAGTCGAAATGCATGTTGTGCAGATAACCATGAACGTCAGTTTCTGTACTGTACATCAGGACAAGAATGGATTCTTAGAACTTGTAATTGTGATGTCTCTCTCTCTCTCTCTCTCTCTCTCTCTCTCTCTCTCTCTCTCTCTCTCTCTCTCTCTCTCTCTCTCTCTCTCGCACACACGCACATGTTCAACCACAGAAAACTAAATCACACAGAATGTAAGAAGTTGCAAGAGAGAGGAAGAGTGAAAGTTTGCTTTGAGCCATTTCTCTCACTCTCATTATCGCCTCTCAACTCCTGGCTCCAGCTGATGCTGGTTATTCAGCAGCTGACACTGCAGCTGCCTCCCTCTGTCTCACACATGCATCAAACAAATACACACATGCATGCACTCACACACACACACTGAACAAACTGCACAAACTGCAGAAAAACATGCACACACACATACACACTCACAACCTAAAGTGATTGCAAGTAATCACGTGTTGCATGCAGATAACACATCCACCCAGAAGTCTCTCAGCTGCCTAATGAGAAGCCTGATTAGAGGTGTCTACACGTTGCCTCCCACCCTCTCCTGAAGAGCTTTAATTTCTATTAATATCCTGGTGTGAGGAGGAAGTGAAGGTGTCTGTGGCCGACAGCTCCAGGGACAAGCAGGCAGATGGATGATTATAAGTTATGCTGCTGTGGGCAATTAAGTGCTGATGAGAGCAAACACAAGCACACATTCATTCACATGTACACACGTATGCAAACATAAACACACATACGCAACATTTCTGAGCAGCTGTGAACCCAACTTTGTGCTCTTTATTTTGTGCATGCTGATGGATAATGAGGATGCGTCTTTCCCTCCCTCTAACTTGCTTTTTGCAGGTGAAGGTGGGTGACAAGGAGGTGGATGTGATGAAGGGCTTCAGGCTGTATGTGACCACCAAGCTGCCTAACCCGGGTTACACCCCTGAGATCAGTGCCCGCACCTCCATCATCGACTTTACCGTCACCATGAGAGGACTGGAGGACCAGCTGCTGGGCAGAGTCATCCTCACAGAAAAACAGGTAGAATTGCTTTCAAACAAAATGGTAGCCAATGTATAGATCTTTTAGCTGAATATTTAAATTGATTCAGGCTGCACTATTATGTCATTGCCAATTAAATGTCTGTGTGTTTCCACAGAGAGGATGTACCTCTGGCTTGATGCAAATAGCTTAGATCCTTGTTGTTTCCTTGAAAAGTGGAGACTTTTAAAATACAGGCTTCCAACCCAACACCTTCCCCGACTGTGCACCTCATTTTCTCCCTCTAGCAAGCACCAACTGTGTGACAGTATAACTCACAGGTTATTATCACCTTTTGAATATAGAACACGGAAATCATTATGGACCTTAGACACAGGCAGTGTAAAGAAACAATCAAACAACAGAAAAGAATACCAAATCTACACACAAAGACACACACATCTTAAGAGGTCTAAGGCTGGAGTCATTCACTCTGGGCAATAGACATGCATTATACATGCACCCAATGCAGAGGAGGCATCGATTGTGCCTGGGAAGAGACCTGTGCGAGTGCAGGAAGGCCATTGTCCCTTTAGTAATGGCTGATGATGAGATGAAGGATTTCTGCCTGATGGGGGGGAAAAAGTGGCTTGTTATCTATGAATGAAGTATGTATTTATCATAACGAGAGTTGAAGCTGAAACCTGCATGTTCGTAGTTCATGCCGCATTTATAAGCCTAATGTAATTATTCAGTTATTTGCTTTCACTTTATGTCACAGCTCCTGCGTGTTCAAAATAATGCATTTATATGATTATGAATGAAGAAAATGTTCAAAGACAAACAAATTAATGCACAGTCTAACGATAAGATGAGCTCTTCAGCTCCTTGATTTTCAAGTCACGGGCAGTTGTCTTGACCATATTAGTCTTCATAGTGTAATTATACTGAAGAGCTGAAATCCAACACCCATTTTCAAAGAGGATTACATTTTTCTTGGGTTTACTGTGGGACAGGGAGGTACTGGGTACTTTAATTCATGGAGTGTCAGACTGGCATCCAGGGCAATGGCACTGCGTGTTAGTGTTGTGTTTACATTGTCATCTGAAGTAAGACATGGTCATTTCTCTTCTCTCCCTTTTTTACAGTATTATTGAAGTTTTTTTTCCCTCAGTCTGTTTGTCCTGTTATTATCATGAATAGTTATCATATCAAGAGTATTTAGACTCATACAAACCTGTCATATTTAATCCAGACACTGTGCTTTTGATCTCCAATCACAGTAGCAATATAATTAGTTTTAAACATATGAGTCAATGTGGCATAGTTTTTACCCCTTCACCCTGCTAACACTTCAAATAAAGGATGACAGTGTCACTTGGGTCTGTCTGTCCACTAAAGACCAGACTGCCATGTGATCTGGATGAGGCACATGGCAAGATGAATCCTTGATGTATTTAACTTTCATCTTGCTCTAAGGCATAAATGTCAACTTCCAGTATCTCTCAATCTTAAAGGTATTTCATTTGCTGATCAAATTCATGCACCCCGGGAGATAAAGCCTTTTGATTTATATGATCACATGGCCTTCCCTCTAGCACCATGCCACAGCTTTATAACCTATATGTACTGTATATGTGTGTGTGTGTGTGTGTGTGTGTGTGTGTTATCTATGCTTTGATGACACCAGGAACTGGAGAAGGAGAGGACAGATCTCTTGGAAGATGTGACATCTAACAAGAGAAAGATGAAGGAACTAGAGGACAACCTCCTCTACCGCCTTACCAGCACACAGGCAAGGAAATACATCTGAAACTGTGATGTATCAGAAAGCATTCTGAAGTGGTGAACAACATTGCCTCCAACTGAATTGGCAGTTTTTGCCATGTAATAAACATCAGTCTGGACACTGTAACAGTGTCAGGAGGAAGTTTTCTATGTTCTTACGTTTTTTTAAAATCTAAAACCAGTTTATTTTATTCATGTTACATCTTTGCTTTATATATGAGACCAGTATTACTAAAAGACTGTTTGTGACATTTGCTGGCAAATATTCTCATCTGGATTTGATTAAAACTCTATTACGTTTGTTCTTAGGAAAGAAAGTTTCATGAATGACGTCACCCAATAAAGAAAAATATAAAAAACGTACATCTGTTAGAGCAATGTCTCTGATTCTGAACTCCATTACCATAGTAATTCCACGGGTAATTGCATTTTCACTAATTTGCTGACTTTCTGACTCTTGCAAATACGTCTTTTTGTAGGGTTCACTGGTGGATGATGAGAGTCTGATTCTTGTCCTTGGCAACACCAAGCGCACAGCTGAAGAAGTCACTCAGAAACTACAGATTGCTGCCGAGACCGAGGTCCAGATAAATGCTGCCAGAGAGGAGTACCGACCAGGTAGGTCATGACAACTGGCTCAAAAGACAGAATCAGCTCTTCAGTCTACTCTGCTCAGTTACAGTGTGCCTGCCAAGTTCATGTTCAATCACACAAAACAAGTTAATTTTGCTCAAGAAATGACGAACATGAAATCTGTCCTGAAGAAATTTTCAGCACACATCCCTTTATAACAGGTTTAGTTCATTGTAAATAAGTCAAAGTCAAAGTGTTAATGTGTGCAACATGTTACCAAACAGACGTTTTGATCAACTTCATCATTTTTTTTGTATTTTTTTTTTGTATTTTTCACAAAATACTTGTTTATATTCCACAGGCTAGTATTTTGTGTAAAGATACATGTTTTGATTGAATGAATAGAGTCACAAGACACGTTTTTCATGAAGGTATTTGAGGGGGAAAAACTTCATTTGCCATTGTTGCTGCATTTTTTTGTGTGTTTTTCAGTGGCCACCAGGGGTAGTATCCTGTACTTCCTGATCACAGAAATGAGTATGGTGAATGTCATGTATCAGACCTCTCTGAGACAGTTCCTGGGACTGTTTGACCTTTCTCTGGCTAGGTGAGACTGCTCTGGCATTTACTGCTCTCTTTAATTAATTCATTTCTTTTCTAAGCATGGACTTTACCCATAAAAAAAATGTTTTATAGTGACACCATTTTATGCCTACAGCAGATGACCCTGCGCAATTCCTTGTGAGCCTTTTTCTTACAAAGCTGACCTTCAAATTTTGCTTTACTCATTGTGATTTGTAAAGTCTTGTTTGGGTATTTATTTGGGTTGCACTTTCTAGGTGACTGAAACCGATTATAATGCCATGACATCTGTGATGCTATTTCAGCCTTTCCCAAAATACTGTTTTCCCTCAAGGCCAAAACAATATTGAATTTTCTTCAGACTGCTCATACTGTATAAGTAACTTCCAATCCATGGCCCAAAACCTCCCTTGTTTTCTCTTCATTATCTTTTGACTTGTTCAACATTCTGACAGACTGACAAAAGCAGAAAAGAGATGCTGCCATGTGTTGTCAGAAATGTAAATTAACACTTCATAGAGCATACTTGAGCAAAATTCTAAACTGGTAAATACAAAAGTGGAAGTCAAATTGCACATAATTGCCAGGATGCAAACATATGCTTTTTAAGCTTCTAGCTATTATCTACTCCTCTTCAGTATGCCTTTCTAACAAAATAAGCTTTTTGCAGTTTGCTTCCTGTGTCAGAATATACCTCTGTAAAAGGGTTTATTTTTTTGTTAACGAGTGTCTACATATGTGACAAGTTGTCATAATTTGGGGTTTTTAAGGGTGATGTAGAGAAGGTGACTCTTGTATTAGATCTCTGTAGCACAAGAAGGACTTTGTGGTTGATAATCCAACAAAATATCAGGGAAACTAGGGACTTCATTAGTATCTTTGGAAATTCTAAAATAACGCAAACACCAAACAATAAAGTGTGATTCAACATATAACAATGCTACAAAGACGACCTGAAGCATCATCATCTAGTTGTGTCAACAAAATTTATTATTCGTTTCGTACAAGCAGTTTTTGCCGCAGGGCAATTGGATTGAATTTCTTCAAAATTTAACAGGTGTTCAATTTACTGTATCCACCTCTTGTATATGAATCAGGTTCTCCTTAAACACAATGTCTAAATGAGTCACTAGCCTAATCCTCATCATAAATATCTGTTTTGTAAGGATCTCTTTCATTTTTCAAGTGTGTCATTTTTTGTTAATTCTCCTTAACTGGTTTTATCATAGTTTGTAAGTTTCTGAGTCATTACCGGTACTACAGGTTGAACTGTACTTTAAACAGCAACTTTGCTGATTTTCAACCAGCTTTGTATCACCACAGTGTTGGTAATATATGCAAATGAACAATGTTAAGCTTCTTTCCATCTTGCATGCACCCAGACCCCCCCCACTCAAAATCTGCCAAATTACACAAAATGCTTCATCTGAGCCATCTTTCCTGTGTTGAAATACTTCTTTAAGTGTGATGGATTTTTGTATATCCTCGGCTGTTTATACACAATGCAAAATGTTAGAAACATTGAACACAATGTGAGTCCAACCATACACCTAGTTATACCAATATCCTTAATGGATAGAAGAAGCTTTCACATAATTGTTACCAAGTGTCACAGACATCCTGAGCCTCACAGTCAGTACTGTTTATGCACAAGTCAATCAACCAAAGACAGGATGTTCTGTGCTCATTAGGCGTATCCAGTCCACCATGTTGTGATCTCCAGTCTATATTTGAGCTGATATTACATTTAAATGTTAAGGCAGGAGCTCCAAGGGGCTACTAGACTGCAAGTTTGACAAAACTTTATATGTGGTGTCTGCTATGAAATTCTACTTTTACAGGTCCTCCAAAAGCCCAATCACCAGCAAACGCATCGCCAACATCATAGAGTTCATGACATTTGAGGTGTATAAGTACGCAGCGCGGGGCCTGTACGAGGAACACAAGTTCCTCTTCACCTTGCTGTTGACGCTTAAGATCGGCATGCAGAGCAACAGGGTCAAACATGAGGAGTTTCTCACACTTATTAAAGGTAAGAGGAAAATATGTATATGTAGGTTTTATCAGACATAATTGTTTATAATTGCATAAGAGTTGAGCTGCTGTAAAGTCGGCAATAATACGTGGAAAAGTAAGTTTCAAGGATTTTTTTTCCTCTGATCCTTTACTCAAGGTTTTCTTTTTTTCAACCAGTCTGCTATGTCTGATCACCTGAGACTGAATTGATGTGTTGGTACCTTGAACATATAGAAAGACGGTGTGTTAACTTACATACCAGATACATGTCTCCACTGAGTTTGAGACATTCAAACCTGATCATAAAAAGAAGTGGCGCACCAGGTGTTGTTGTACAGCTTTGGCTCACCTCAAAACAAACTCCAGGTCCTCGAAAAAGGTGGAATGAAATCACCATTTATGTTAATATATCCATGTTTGCTGTTTTTATACATTATTTATTTAGCGGAGATAGAATACACATTTCAACATATTGGTATTGGAGCAGCTCACTGAATCAGAGATCACCGCAGGGATAAAAGCCAGCTATGGCAACTGGCAAGGCCAGAACAGACAGTCTGCTGCATGCATGCAGCTTCACCATCTGTCAGCTCTGACCTGCTGAACATGGACTCACAGAATGACTTTTGTGTATATCTCTGAAGGTTTTGATGGCATGTATTCAAAGTATCTGTCATCCAGTATTTTTGCATTTTAATCTACTAATTTTATACAACTATATCTTCGCTTTGGGTCTTCCTGTTTATGTGTGCACATGCCCGTGTATATTTCATGTGTGCATGTTTGTGTTTGGGTCATCCAGGAGGTGCATCTCTGGACCTAAAGGCCTGCCCTCAGAAACCAGCTAAATGGATCCTTGACATGACCTGGCTGAACCTTGTAGAGCTCAGCAAACTGTGGCAGTTCTCTGATATACTAGATCAGGTACAACTGCCATGCTCATACACAACTTGATCACTTTAATAGTACCCTGACAGGTGTAAAATACCTCTCTCAGCTGAGAGAGGTTTTTTTTCTCTATTAAATCTGCAGATGATAGTGCTCATCTGTCATCTGTTTCACACACACGCGCACAGATGCAGCAGTGGTCTCTAGGCACTTATTAAATATTTTTCACAGCTCTCCTTTGCTCTAGTAAGCATGTCAATATCAGTCTCATCATGTCTCGCTTCATCTCTCACTTTTATACACACTCGCACACTCATCACAATGGATTGTCACTCACCCACAAATACACACACTCACTATGTGTGACTGACAGCTTGGTGGCATCCATAGGAAGGGGAGCTCAGTGCTCTGTGAAATGAGCTTTGGAGAAACTTTCAATCAATTACTTTTGGCTGAGCATCTGTGCGCACACGCGCAAATGTGTATGTGTGTGCACCCTTGTATTCCTTCACATACACAAATACACATGTGTATTTGAGTGTGGATGATTAGCAGTGAGAGGTGGATTAACAGTTCTGTGTTTAATGAAATCAGTCTAAGAAGAACAAGGCGAGGACAGGATTGTGAAGTCAGTCTTCCCAGAATAGAGAGACAAAACCATCTGTGACCGTCTGACTGACTGTCTTCACCCTACAGACAAACTTGTATTACACATATGACACAGATGAACCGTATTTGACACACGAACATTATTTTCAAGCAACCATTTTAGCCATGTGCTTCAAAACTTGACCCCAAATCCGCAGTGTGGCTCAGAAATGTGAGTGGGGAATGTGAATGTGTGACACTCTCTCCTCTATCAACAACTAGTGTTAATATGCTCTTCAACAAATCGCTGAGGCCCTTAAAATCTTAAGTGGAGCTCCTCAGTGCCTAATAGACAAAGACAAACAGCTCCCAGTTGTGAATGTGTCCAACTATGTGAATAAACAGCTGCAACATGCTGTTTGATTCACTATCCTGAATAAATACTCATTAAAGAAGACACTTGGTCATAAACCTAACTGGTAGTAGTGAGATTTTAAATCCAAAATGACTACCAACTTAGTAAAACGGAAGAAAAACGATGAGATCTGTACCTACTATGCTTGTGTTTTCAAATGCAAAACAGAAACACTTCAGGCTGTTAAGCTGTACCATATATTATAGACGCACATAAAATATGCCGGAGTTAAAAAATGCATTCAAGGATAAATCTGATTACTGACCAGCTGCATGTTACTAAAGCAGTTATACAGTTATCAAGTGATTGCGGTGCATGTACAGTGAACATAATCTCTTATTTCCTGCTTTAACCTGATTTCTCCCGGTCATCCAGTTTCCTGCATGCATGTAAAAACAGTGATTAGCAAGCTGTGTGATGTCACAGTATATTTGCATATGTTGTGCTATCAAGTGTTCATGTCACTTCTTGGAAGCACATGGTGTTTACATGGATGGAGTACAGTACAAGAAGAGTCAGATCAGGACCTTAAGTTTATAATTATCTAAATTGTGTGGGTGTGGGTGGGTGCACACACTATTGAATTTGTTTTTCCACATGTTCTGCCTCTGTCCAGGTTTGATGCAATAAACATAAATCATTTTTATCTGTGTGTTCCTGAGTCAGTGCTGTTTTACACATTTCTTTCAGATAAGTCGGAACGAGAAACAGTGGAAGTCATGGTTTGATAAGGAGGCACCGGAGGAGGAGGTCATCCCAAACTCCTATGACCAGGCCCTCGACTGTTTCAGACGTCTGCTCCTCATTCGCTGCTGGTGTCCCGACAGGACCATTGCGCAGGTTAAAGAAGACCCATCTGTATGTGTGGTTATGATGGCTAAATACAAGGATCGGGTGGCTTGTAACCAAATTTTGATAGTATCAGCTTCTCACAATACATTTGTTTTGTCCAAGTCCAATAGTTGCAAGGATGCAACATAATGCATTTGAAACAATATGATGCAATCCCGCTATATCAAAAAGTTAAGTTGAAATAAATAAATTGCCATGGATGAAAAAAAGCTGAGTAGCCTGAAGTAGCATACTCTTGATTAATTGATGGGTCAGGGCTGGAAAAGAGATGCTGGTTTACTTCAAAAATGCATTTGTATTAATGAGAACAAGTAGAAAAAAAGAGAAACAAAGAGTCTAAAAATCTCTTAATCTACAGTAATATCTCCCCTGGACAAGTTTTTCCTTGAAGGGAAAAGTGGAATACATTTAGTAAAGCGACTCTCTCTGAAGCTCACTAAGCCTGAATATCTACAGCGCCTAATGGACATTCACTTCTTACTGATGGGTAGTTTTTTTGGTCCACTGCAGACGAGCCTGGAAGTGGAATTTATTCTGTTACACAAACAGTCCAGCAGTTGTCCTTCCCTGACCTCCAGCAGCAGTTTTTACTGAAAATAGTAAGCCAGAAAATAACAACCATTTGAACCATTCACTCAGTTCCCAGAAAAAGAATGTATTCCAGTCCTTCTCTGAACAAGTATTCACCCTTTGCATAGTAAACACAGTAAACAAACAATTCTACTTTGCCTAATTTTTTCCCCTTTCTCTTCCAGGCCCGTAAATACATAATGGATGCAATGGGGGAGAATTACACTGAAGGGGTCATTCTCGACTTGGAGAAGATGTGGGAGGAATCTGACCCGCGAACACCCCTCATCTGTTTTCTGTCAATGGGCTCAGATCCAACCGACTCCATTATCGCACTGGGGAAGAGGCTGAAGTTTGAGACACGATATGTCTCCATGGGACAGGGACAAGAGGTTCACGCCCGCAAGCTTCTGCAGCAGACCATGGCTAACGTAAGTGTGAGGCTACTGCAGTATTTGCTTCATTTGATGGAGTGGTTGTTTCATGCAACATGTTGAACTTTAAGAGTTAGTCACTTACAATGATCTCTTTCTTTTCGAGTCCTTGATATGGATGATAACCATTCCTCTTCTCATTTATCCCCAGGGAGGCTGGGCCTTACTCCAGAACTGCCACCTGGGTCTGGACTTCATGGACGAGCTAATGGACACAGTGACAGAGACAGACTTTGTCCACGACAGCTTCCGCCTTTGGATCACCACAGAGGTCCACCGACTCTTCCCCATCACCCTTTTGCAGATGTCAATCAAGTTCACCAACGAACCACCGCAGGGTCTCAAGGCAGGCCTGAAGAGGACCTATGGAGGTGGGGCCAGTTTGTTTCATCATAAAATAAGCCATAATAATTCAAAAGTCCGGTATTCTTATTCAGTCATTTTAAGATAAAGGTGAGAGCAGGGAGGCTGCACTAGGAATGCAGATGCACGCACCCTGTCCTGAACCAATACAATGCTCAGGTCTGAAAGCACAAAACTAATCATAGCACTATGATGAGCCTGCTGAACAGGGTGTCTTATCATTTTGGTTGTGTACATGTGAAAACAACTCATTTGTGCCCCCCTAAAAAGGTGCACACACACACACACAAAAACACATACAGACCTTCAATAAGTTACATAATCAATAATTAAAGTGATGTGTATGTATCTTAAGGGAAAGGCACCAGGACATAAGATGATACACAACATTTGCTGCTTTTACACCCAAGTACCAAAAGCCTGGAAGGTTCATGAAATTTTAAACAAGTTGTAACATGTAGTTCAGATTATATTCAAGACTTAAAGAGGGAGAACGAGAGGAATATTTTAATATGTATATACCGGCTGTCTTTGCCTGGTTTGTACTGAATATGTGAGGCTCTGGAAGGGCAAGAGAGTCTGGGAATGCTCCCAGCTGCCTTTTAAAAATTGCGTTTCTTCAGATAGGATGAAATCACACTTGTTGTGGGCAGTCCATTCAGAATATCAAACCCAATTTTCAGGGAGTGCTGTTTTTATCCTATATTCCTTTTAAGCAGTGCTTGTGTTGCTATTTCTTTCCACTTTTATATGTTGAAAATCCCAAATGATGTAAGACTGAACCGAACCTTACACATGGGACTGCCTATTAGATGGACGTTGTGGAGATATTTTTCAATATTTCACTTTCAGCCTGAGTTTTAATTTACATCACCACACTGTTATCTTCCTGAGCCTGGCACAGTTTCCCAAACTTCATTAGAGCTCAGCAAAGCCCTTTGAGACATTGTCTGTCGGAGATTTTCTGAAAGAGAGTTGCCAACTTGCAATATGCTAAGGAAAAATTATGTATACAGCACTGTATGTGTGTCATACCTGGAGTTATACAAATAGCTAAATCTTAAAATTTTTAAGCCAGTTAGAAAAAAAAGGATTCACACAGCAAGGATGTGTTACATTTGTTCCTTCAGATCAAAAGTCCACAGCTTGGAGCAACTTTTCAGTCATATTTCTTTTTTGTTTTGTATTTGAAAGGGCTTTCTACACTGGTATTTGTTCCTAATGTTTTTATGCCTTCCAAGTCTGCTGTAGTTGAAGTAGCACTCTTGCTATGGCTGGAAGGCTTTGGATCACAGCTCTAAATGTTGACCTGAAAAACTGAGAGAATTACAAAGACTTTCTGTAGATTTTACTCTCTGAGTGCTGCTCAAGTGGTCATTCATCTGCCCCTCACCAGGTATAAACCAGGACCTTTTGGACGTCAGTAACATGGTGCAGTGGAAGCCAATGCTGTATGGAGTTGCATTTCTCCACAGCACGGTACAGGAGAGAAGAAAGTACGGGCCTCTGGGATGGAACATCCCCTACGAGTTCAACCAGGCTGACTTCAACGCCACTGTCCAGTTTGTTCAGAACCACCTGGATGACATGGACATTAAAAAGGTAGAAGTGACGCTTCTCAAGGGCTCAGCAAACTACAGTGATCTTCTTTAAACGCTACCAGCAATGGTGACACTGAAATAGTTCTGATCGGAGAGTTTAAGGGTAATGATGGTTCAAAATGCTGTGTGATCGTTTTTTACTGGTAGAGTAAGTGTGGTTGAAATCTCTTGATCCTACAGTTTTCCTCTCCAGCAGCAAAATGTGCAGTCTTCAAATGTGTATGTAATAAATAAATCATAGAATGCACTAAATAAGCAAATAGTCTGATATACTGCACTATATCAGATTTAGGGAATATGCACATTGTGCAATGCGGCACCAGAGTAAAAAATAATGAATACATCATTATAATAGTTAGAGTTTCTCACCATTTCTAAACTCGCATAAAAATGCATTATGTATGTATGTAGCTAGAGTTAACAAAAACCATTTCCCTTATCTTCACAGTTTCTATCAATGTTACTGTCTTCTGTTTGGCAGGAGAAGAGTCAACTTTTATTAACAGGCCAAACAGATTAATAACCTACCTGTTAAAGGTATACTATGCAGGATTTTTCTACAAACAATGTGTAGACTCATACAAAAGTAATCTCTTACAATCATAAATGAAGACCAAATAGACATGCGGCAGTCTATATCTACAGACGCTGTCCTCTGCCTTTATAATCTTATTGTTTTGCGGTGTCTGGATGTTTCTGGGCGTCAGCAATTTTGGAGAAAGATACCGGATGTTTGAGTCTCATCCCCAGGTTGTTGGTGAGCCACCAACTTAACCCAGTATTATCTTACTGCAGAGTTGGTTACTGCACCTTTTGAATGGTGTGTTTAAAAACAGCGACAGACAAATTGTGCATAGTATGCCTTTAAAGTTACCTTGCAAGATCACAAGATCATGTGATTTCGCAAATCCTTCTTGCTGGGCTTCGAGCTGTGCCCTTGTGGATGAACACAAAGTGGTTTAACCAATCAGCATCTGATGAGGAAGAATTAGAGCAGTGTGACAACAGTGAGAGAAGTGCTTTAAAACAACAATGGCCACTCCTATCGAGGTTAGCGTAGCTGCTATAGAATCAGTTTTATCAGAACTGGATAGTTTAAAAAAGAGAGCAGAGAACGGCACTTAAGGTTTTCGCTCTTCTCTCAAATGGCTTTGAAAATAGTTTGATTTCCAATCACCTGACAAGTATTTTTTGAAAGTGCCTGCCTTTTTCCAAATGGTTCTGTGTAACAAACCCTCTGGTGTGTCGGGTTACCTGTAAAGATAATCTCCTGCCATGGTTTTGGTCAGCAACTGTATCATCTTGTCTTTCTATTTCATACCTCCTCAGGGCGTGTCGTGGAACACAGTGCGATACATGATTGGAGAAATTCAATATGGTGGCCGTGTGACTGACGACTATGACAAACGGCTCCTCAACACCTTTGCCAAGGTGTGGTTCAGTGAAGACATGTTCGGACCTGCTTTTAACTTCTACAAGGGCTACAGCATCCCGAAATGCTCCAGTGTTGACCAGTATCTGACATACATTCAGGTGAGGATGACAGTTGGCTGTACTGCACACACTTGTATCTGACTTCTACAACAGATTTAGAGGGATTTGTGTGACTGAACATGTGGCTGCAAAAATGTCACCATCAGTCTCTGAGGGCTGCTGTCATGAGGATTTCATGTATGTTTGCACATTTATGCCCTATCTTTCTCTGCACTTGTCATGTGATGTTGCTGAGTTTTTTTCCTATGCTGTCAGCCTTCGGTGACATCACTGACAACAGTGAAATGAACATCTTTGACAACACGAGGTTTCTGCACGATGCTGACACACTGCGCTCTTGTCACATCCATAAACAGGCTGCCATGTGTGATTTTAGATAAAATACAAGCATGTTCATTTTATTATGGATTATGCATGATTTATTGGTGTGCTTGTGTGTTGGTGGGTTTGTGTGTACTTGTGCTATGCGTGCGCGCGTGTGCGTGTGTGTGTGTGTGTGTGTGTGTGTGTGTGTGTGTGTGTGTGTGTGTGTGTGTGTGTGTGTGTGTGTGTGTGTGTGTGTGTGTGTGTGTGTGTGTGTGTGTGTGTGTGTGTGTGTGTGTGTGTGTGTGTGTGTGTGTGTCTGGGGGCAGTTCCTGAGCTAGTTTCATTAAAGCTAGTTTCATTATGATGGATGCTCAGGGCTGCCAGGCTCAGCACGCTTATTCCTCTGCACCGCCTCTCAAATAGAGAATGACAAACACAGCCTTGGAGAACACACACACACACACAAGCACAAGCACGCATAAACGAACAGAGCAAAAACATTCAAACACACTTATTCTCTGTACACACAAACACACATGTTGAAGCTTTAACTACATAGACAAAACATGCAACAGAGCGTGGTGTGTCCATGCGTCTGTGTATTTGTATTCAATGCAGACCGACAGGAACAAAGCTAAGATTCCCTGAGAGGAAATAAACGTCCACAGCAAGGGACAAAGGCTTTTCTGTCCAGTACCCAGTGTGACTCTCTCTTCAACACCTCCCATTTTTCTCTGTGCATTAGCCAGGCTCTCTCCTGATGTTTGACTTCATTTGAATGCACAGTGTGATGGATGTTTGAGGGATAAATTCGCCGATAACAACATCAATCACAAGTGTCTTTCTTTGCCCAATGGAAACGCTGAGTAGTTCTCCATCAACAAAAAACAAGAACTGAATAACTCTGATAATATTTCAACAAAAGGGACTGGTGCAGCCAGCAAGAAAAACACGTGGATAAGAAGAATTTTCTTTCGTCACGCTCATGTGCTAAGTGCAGTTTCACACCATTACACCATACTTGATGTGTTAAAGCCGTACAACATACAGTATTGGATCTATCTTTGTTTTTGTGTGCCTTTTCTCACATGACATTATTGATCATAATAAAGGTTTGTGCCGCCATTACAAAAGTATGCTTGAATTTTGCAGTTTTGTAAAGAACCTCATTAGTCACACTGCAGTCACAGATGGTCCCAGACACTAACTGCAAGATGTCTTTGAACCAATTAAAGTAACACAATTTTAACCCTGTGTGCACCCTCTGAAAGGCAGATGTTCAGCTCACTTCATGGCTTACTTTTGAAATTCAAATATTCTTATTAAAAAGCTTTGGTCCTGATTTTAATCCAGAAACCTAGATTTTTTTCTTCCAATTAAAATGTTATCAATGACAGCTGTACAACCCCTATTATGTCAGTAGTCATTCAGTATGAATAACCCATATTGCTGAGGCCTTTTATATTATTTCTATTCAGTTTTTTTTTCTCCATGGGTTTCTTTAAGCCTCCTGACCTTATAAAGAAATAATTACTAATGATATCAGTGAGGGCATACTTTCACGTTATTTATACTAAAAGAACAGCTGGAAAATGAGTATTGACTGTTACAGAGCTCCTTTCAAGGAGCACAAGGTCATTAGGTGAATTCTTTGTAATATGTAATTGTTTGCTGTATTTGAGAGATTTGACAGAAAAAGGGACAGAGAGAGATCCAACAAAGATCCCCAAGTAATTGGGGCAGCCAGTATTTATGTGCATTCAAGTCTGCATGTTCTCATTGATGGTAAGAATTCACAATGCAGATTTTCCTGTTAGAGCACAACAAGTCTTGCCTGTCCACTCTAAACAAATGGCAACATAGGTGACTTACTTACCTGTAACCATAGAGATGGGAGCTCTGTTACCAGCAGAAGGATGTTGGGAACCGTTGACACACTCACAGCAAAGCTCTTCACTGGAGGTGAAAAGAAGCAGCTGGTGATACTGAGTTTCAGAGGAGACACTTGGCTGTCTACACTTTACCCAACAGTATCTTAGCAGTGACAAAAACTGCAGTGCAGGGAAATAGGTGTTTGAAACTGAGCAAAAAAAAAGTCAGCACATAAAAATCTATTTCTTGTTGGAAACTGTTCCACTTGTCAGCCTGTTTCTGCCAGCTCAGTTTGATTTGGTTAGCTTGTCCGCAGGGCACTGAAGCACTCTCACGGCTCTTGTTGTGAGAGTAGAGGAAATGCTTCTGAGCTATTTCTTACTGAAAATATTTTTGTGAATGCTCTGTGAACCAAAGGGACCTCTGGTTCAATAACTGTTGTTGTCTTTCTCTCACAGGGTCTGCCAGCCTACGACACTCCAGAGGTGTTTGGTCTCCACCCAAACGCAGACATAACTTACCAGAGTAAGCTGGCTAAGGACGTACTGGACACCATCCTCAGCATCCAGCCTAAAGACAGCTCGTCAGGCGGAGGGGAAACCAGAGAGGCTGTGGTGTCCAGGCTGGCTGATGACATGTTGGAGAAACTGCCTCCAGACTACGTACCTTTCGAAGTAAGTGTGTGTGTGTGTGTGTGTGTGTGTGTGTGTGTGTGTGTGTGTGTGTGTGTGTGTGTGTGTGTGTGTGTGTGTGTGTGTGTGTGTGTGTGTGTGTGTGTGTGTGTGTGTGTGTGTGTGTGTGTGTGTGGTGAACAGCCTGAGGTGCGTGAAGCAACATGTGCAATGTGGTACAGTCAGCGGTGGGATGTGTGTCGGTGAGGTGATGGAGGGTTGTGTGTGTTAGTGCTTGAGCGGGTGATAGACGGAGAGAAAAGAGGACTAGAAATAGAGCAGGGGTGTGAATGTAGCTGGATCTTGATAGTTCTGTTTTATTTTGGGCTTTCTCTCCTTTTATGTCACTTAACAGACAGTGAGGTGAGAATGTGACTTTTCTGAGGCAAGGAGCAAAGCTCGTCATGAAAGCCGTCACTGCACGTCACACCCTACGTCTTTCACTTCCATCGATCTGCCTGCTGTCTCTGTCTGTATATTAAAGCAGTAAACAAAAAATATTAAAAGTATTGTATAACTGTACAGAGTTCAGGTCAACATTCTATTTAAAGACTTGTGTTCTTTTCTGTTCCTTACAAGTAGTAGTAACTATAGAAACCTCACATCCTGCGCTCAGTTTGTACCTGAAGTGTGTGAACACATTGTACATATAAGATAAGAAAGAAAAGCTAATGCAACACTTCAAAAATGGACATAAAAATGTATTTTAAGGTTGTATAAAGAGGAGGTATACTACATTTCCACCTCCACCAAGTCTGTGTGTGTGTTCCTGCATCTTTACTCCACATATCATAAATTCTTCAGAAGATTCATTAAAGTTTTATGTTCTTGATTTAATGAAATGTAACCAGGTGAGAGAGCGCCTCCAGAAAATGGGTCCTTTCCAGCCCATGAACATCTTCCTGCGTCAGGAGATCGATCGGATGCGGAGGGTCATAGTTCTGGTCCGAAACACCTTGACAGACCTCAAGCTGGCTATCGACGGAACCATCATCATGAGCGAGAATCTGCGTGACGCCCTGGACTGCATGTACGATGCACGCATTCCTGCACGCTGGAAGAAGGTCAGTAGGGGGAATTATCTCAAGTTAAACATTTGAAACTGAACTCACTGTTCCATTAATGTGATATTACTCAGAGCAGTTCACTTGTGAACTCAAAATTCTTTGGCTTCAAACACATCAAGGAGAAGAAGATGACTTTCTTCATTTCCTGTCCCTCTCTCAGCAGCACCTGCACTGACCATAAGTGAAAAGTCTTTTATTCATTTGCTTCTGTCATTTTGTTAGCTTTTTAGTCAGCAATTAAATTTTTTTCCTGCTTCATGAACAGAAAAATGAGCTTTTGCAGTAGGATCTGACTGATATTTATTTCTCTTAAAGGTATTAATGTCTGTTGTTTTCAATGATGAATGCTAACGAACCTCTTTAGGGAGCCTTGAAGCACAAATTAATATCTCAGAGGTTTCTTTATTACTATGCAGGTGTAATTTATCTAATGTTATTTCTTGTCCATAAGTAAATCAAAGATTCACTCGCTTGTTTCCAATAACATCAGATATGTCTTTCTCGCTAAAAAGGGAGCTTGTCATCATTAGTCTTGTTTAGCCCACACTAATGCACCTTACCTTTTTATTTATGTACTTTATTTTAAAATTTTACCCACAGAACAAAAAACCATTTCTGTGATGAATGAAAACGTCATTTCTTCCAACAAACTTAGTCAATGAAATTGCTGGAATATTAATAGGGAGAGGGGGAGGAAGAGAGGGCAACGAAGGAGCATGACTTCTCTCATATCTTATGTTGGAATCATGCTGTTGGCATTCAAGCCGTGCTCTCACAAACACTACATCATTACAATAATTTGGACTTGAATGGCTTCCTGGCTCAGATTCAGTGTTTTTCTACCTGCAGTGCAATCTGCTTTTGGCCCGTTTACCTCCTCTCTGCTGTGTTTCGCAGTATTTTAATCTTTCTTTATTCCATCATTTTGAATTTGTTCTTTCTCTTGGCATGTGGTGATTCATAACCCATATTTGATTTCTCCCTGTGGTCTTCTCCTCTGATCCATCAGGATGGCAGTTTTTTGTGTTTCTTTGTCATGTTTTGTTCATGTTGTTATTTGCCTTTGTTTTTCAGGCGTCGTGGGCCTCCAGCACCCTGGGGTTCTGGTTCACAGAGCTGCTTGAGCGGAACCGGCAGTTCCAGGCTTGGATCTTTGAAGGGCGGCCCAACTGCTTCTGGATGACAGGCTTCTTCAACCCGCAGGGCTTCCTGACAGCCATGAGACAGGTACACACAGCATCAGGCTACCTACCTGCTTAGCCACCGCCGGGGAGGAGACCAGATGGCACGCAGAGGGACGAGCAGGCACACAGCCACATTCACACACTCAAGCACACACACATTTCTCTTTGTTTTCTAATGAATTCCAGTTTATATTAATGTGGGGGGAATGAAAACTACACAGGGATGTAATCTGAATGTTTAACCCTACTTGATCCAGATCTGAAGTCATGTCCCTGTGGTCAGGGCTCATTATTCTTTATTATAATTAGCTATCTTTATTAAATTTTAGAAAATCCAGAGATACATCTAGATTAGTGAAAAGCTATTGAAAGTTGGATGATATTAATATCCATTTCAGAGCAAGCACTGTGTAATTAACAATTTATGTGTTATAATATATTTATACTGTAATTTTCTTTTAACTTGAGGCTCAGATAGCACATTTGCATTTTCTCTCAGTTTTTTCCAACTGAAGTGTTTTTCTGAGCTGCCTGTGTTACAACAGGACATTACTGACTGTGAACTACAACACTGTGTTACAAAACACATCTGAGTCTTCTTATGCAAGGCAAGGTACATTCATCACAGCACATTTCATATCCAAAGGCAAAACAAAGACTTTACAGATCACACAGGTAAAAGATCAGTAAAAAATATTTGATTTATAAATAAGATATAATTTCATGGGAGTGAAATGCAATGTAACTTGTAATATGAAAATTTTACTCAACTAAATTAACTTAATTTTAAAATAAAATATTGTGTCATTAAAATTGATTTATTGCAATTAAAACTAATTTAATTCAATTGTGAGGTAATTTTAGTGTCTTGCAGTTCCATCATTTATTATCATCACCACGCCCATCTGTAAGTTTTATAGGAAACGTTACATTGCATTGAATGTTCATGTGTTTATACTTTATTTAAAAATTAATATACTTAATTGATGAGTATATTTAAAGTTATATTGTTTTAAATTACATTGAAATTATATTTTACCTAAAAAGTAAATATATTTAATTGATCTCTTTTAGTTTTCAGTTTTTATAGCATACATCCCTCATAGTAGTATACAAAGTCTAAAGGTCAAAATATCACTATTTGTATTAAAAATTAGGATGAACTGATAATAAACTAAACCAAGTAAGTTAAAAACATAAACTTGTAGCTAACGCAACAGGAATTCAATATATTTTGCACATGACAGATGTGTATATTTACTTTAATATATTTGCACTTCACTGTGTTTGTACTGTCTCTCCTATAGGGCAGTTAGACTTCCATCTTATTAGGGAGGCCTTGCTTTTATCATGAGACCTACAACATCTATTTCAGTGTTTCAGTGTCTTCAGTATTTATTAACACCTTGCAGTTTCAATAAGTAACTGTCTTGTGCATGTCTGCTACTGCCTTCACCAAGGAAGTTATATACTATTTATATGTTTGTCTTTTTTTTTTTGTTTAGCTCTTAAACCTTTCCATTTCCTTGGTGACTGGTGGCCCTGAGTCACTGAATATTTGTACTGAATTTGGTGTTGATCCAAATCTGGCGTCTGGTTATCCTTTAAAGAAATGAAATGAGCTGAGATAGAGACCTGTGGGCTGAGGTATCTTTTCAGGGCCAGTGAATCAATTTACTTTGCAATTTAAGTAGTAGCAGGAACAGGAAATCATTTAGCATTGGTGTCAGGTTTGCACATCCTGCTGCCTTCTAGTTTTATTTATTCCACTCTGTGGAACAATCCCTGTTGCATGCTCAGGGACACAAAATACTGTGGATGCAGATGTCTGTATTTTACTGAACAGGGATTTAGTCGTCATTTTTCTGCCTGCTCAAAGAGACACTGCAGCTTTTGTTGGACCATTGACTCTCATCACGTGTCTGTCCTTGTCATCTGTTATTATTAGTCCCTATCTGCTCAATTTGAACCAATAAGGTTTTTTTTCCTCTTTCAAAATTGGCACAAAATGACATGGGGGAAACAATACTCACATTTCATTTATTTATTGTGCACTCTGCTCTCACTCTTTGCTCATATTGGATTTATTGTCTTTCTGTCAGCACAGCATCCTACAAAACGATGCCATCGATGGAGTGCACTTCACAGCCCTACACAGTGCTTTTTTATTGTACCTCTATTACAGTCCTGTCATCAAATAGATTTTTCGTGGGGAAACATTTGCAAAATAATCGGATTTTTCCCTGCACTTGTAGGAGATCACTCGGGCCAACAAGGGCTGGGCACTGGACCGCATGGTGCTGTGCAATGAGGTGACCAGGTGGATGAAGGACGACATCACCCAGCCCCCTGCTGAGGGAGTGTACGTCTACGGCCTCTATCTGGAAGGAGCGGGCTGGGACCGCCGCAGCTGCAAACTCATCGACTCCAAGCCCAAAGTCCTCTTTGAGATGATGCCTGTGATCAGGATGTATGCTGAGAATAATGGTGAGCATTCATGTTTGAGATGAGTCAGATGGAGGAAGGCTTCCTGAGGTTTAAATTCTTATTTAAAAGGTCACAAAAAAAATTAACAAAGTAGATTTTAATGATGTGTCTGATTAAAAACGCTTTAATCCCGTCTTTTCTTATCAGGATCA
Source organism: Pagrus major (assembly GCF_040436345.1). Classification (NCBI taxonomy): domain Eukaryota; kingdom Metazoa; phylum Chordata; class Actinopteri; order Spariformes; family Sparidae; genus Pagrus; species Pagrus major. The sequence continues at coordinate 11,381,995 of NC_133231.1, forward strand.
GTTTTTCCAGTCTCAATCTTCTCTCCTCCTCAACATTTGCATCCCACACAGTCACTCAGAACAGATGGATGTAACATTTAAATGTCAAGCAGACCAAGTGCTATTTATTTTGTCTGGGAACAGATTAGCAGCCGTATCTGGCACAGTGTTTCTTCTGGGTAAAACCAGACTATATTCTGGCGGGCAGCAGAGAGACAGGCCCCGGTGGACGCCTGCGAGCAAGGCTGCCTGGGAAATGAATTAATGATCCAATGATACGCGTAATGCGGTTTGTTTACACCATGTCCCCTCCCAGCTTTTCACACAAGAAGGCTGCCTTCTGGGTGCAAGTGTATGTTTATTTGTGTGTGTGTGTGTGTGTGTGTGTGTGTGTGTGCGCGCGCACTGACACTGATGGAGGGATGCTGCTATAGACGTGTGGTTGGAAGAGCATCTATGACTATGTGTGACTTGCACGTGTGGGTGTGTGGGTGCATGTGAGAGTCTAGAAAACCCCTCTATGTCCCTTCAAACATGATGAGTCTCTTCTCTGTGTATGCTCTCTGAAGGCAGACTCGATTCGGGCTGTTTGTTTGCTCATGAAAAGGATTGTTGGTTTTTGTGCTGACGGGGGGGCTGTTGAAGGACACTCAAGTAGCACTCCTAGTGAGACAGCCTAACATCTTAGCAGCTACCAAGCTGTCTAAAAGCCACAGTAAGTAAGGTGGTGCTGAGAGAGTTGTGGGTAATAACCACATTCTGCTACTACAATTTTCCTGATTTGAGACTTTGACTTCATCAGAAACAGATGTTTAGTTAAACTCGGCTGGGTGTCCCAGTGGCAACTTGCACAGATTTAAATATTTAATTTAATGATTGAGACAATTTTGCCAGCTGCTGCTCTGTTTTCTACTAGTTTTCAGTGCCTGTCAAGCAGACATGGGAATCAGGTTATTTGTTTCAAGTCTCAAGTTATTTTTTCTTGGCCAAGTCAAATCAAGACAAGTCACCTCCCTCAAGATTCTACAGTCTTACTTGCAGTACCCGGTCCTTATGACGAGAAAAGACCAATAATTATATTCTTGACCAATTAATCCACCCTGTTTAAAAAAGTATGACAATGAATATGATTTGAATTATAATGATATATGTTCAGTGAAATAATTGTAATCAAACAAATGCCAATTCACTTTAACCTCCAAGTCAAGTTGCAAGTCATCAAAAGTGACTCCAGTCGACTGAAGTCCAAGTCACACTGACTCGAGTGCACACCTCTGCTGTCAAGTGACATTTATGATTTTTCTGTGTTGCAGGTGTGAAGGATTCCCGCCTCTACTACTGTCCAATCTACAAGAAGCCAGTTAGGACCGACATAAATTACATCGCAGCTGTAGACCTGAAGACATCACTTTCTCCAGAATACTGGATCCTACGGGGCGTGGCTCTCCTCTGTGACGTCAAATGATCGCTTAATGCTGAGAAAATGACACACATCTGGTAGGAGCTCAGCTATTCTTAACTTCACATCAGTCACATGCTCAATGTAATAGAGTATGCATGATGTTACCATGGCTACCACTTTTTCTCTCTTCCGCAACATGGGAACTTGTGGTAAAACAGCCAGTACCAAAAAATGGGAACATCGGTGTGTCTGTCTTTTTTGTCTTGGAAGGACCATGTAGAACGTTAAACAACAATAACAACAATACCTTAGAGTCACTCAGTCTAGTGTAAAGTGATAGAAAGACAATTGTCATCTACAAATGATAACACTTGAGGTCAAATGTATTTATTTCAGTCAACACAGAATTTACCAAGTGTGAAACATCATTTCACTTCAGGTCAAAGTGAACAAAGATGGCTGTAGTGTAAAGACTGAAGGTCAGATATACATGTATGAATCCCTCTGATTTTTTTGGTATAATTTCAGTATTTTTGGAGTTTGGTCTTCAGCCTGCTGTGGCTGAACTGTGAAAGAAAATACATTTTTAGATCACGATGAAGATGAAATTAATTTTTACTCAAATTATGTCATACAGATGAAAGCAAAAATGTTCATAAGAACTTTCTATTTGTATGCAAGTAGCTGAGTCTTTAATCATCTAGAGTACACCTCTGAAAACAGCAGGGTAAAGCAGACATGACTCAAACTGTACTGCTTCACTGAATGATTCAACTTCAGCCCTGATAAGTCTAGACATATTGTATGACATTGTGTAATGCCCCTGGTAAGCAGATGGACGATGTGCTACGTTCTAGAGGGAAAAAACCAAAGACGACTTATTCTAGTTGGGATTAATGTCATCAACTTTTCTCATCACTATGATGTAACAGAGAGATGTATTCAGATGTTTTCATCACCCTGCCTTTAAATGTAAATCAAGTGCATGTCACAGCATATTCCTGTCATGTGAATGTGTTGAGCGGGTCATTTTTAAAGAATAAGAACATTCCATAGAACTGAAATACATAGAAATTTTAATGAAGTTTTTACAAAAAACAATGGCATCAAAACATCAAAACACTTTTTTGGTAATATTTTCTTTTGTTACAAAACCATCATTTCATAGGCAATCTAGAGCTACCCTGTACACAGACCAGATTCGGGTTTCCCAAATTAAAATCGTCACACTGAAATCATCTTTATCCTTTTGTTTTCCTGTAATTTTACTCAACCCTGACTTTTGAAGCTGTACGGCTCAGATCTGATTTTCTTTGTCTAAGCAGAATCAAACACCTCATTTTTGGCAGGTACTGACAAATCTGACCTATGCCATGAAGACGTTTAGTTTAGTCTAATCAGTCAATAAGGAAAAGATGATTAAAGTGCAAAGATATTTGTGGGAAACTTGGCCCTGCATGAATATCACAATATATTCATATTTGCTTTTTAAACTTTTCCATATCTGGACCATCTGTCAAATACATCCAAGATTTCGTGCTTCTAACACGGTTGATGGAGTTATATACACATATTTGTGTCTCCTTGTTGGCTGGCTGTGTTTTGTGTCTGCTCATGCAGTTTTCCCTTGTAAAATGTGTTCTGTCATCAGATCTTCCTTCCATTATCACTTTGTAAAAGTTTGGGGCACATAAATGTCCTTGTATTCACAACACCAGCATGTCTTTTATCTTGTATTACCATTGTTCACTCTGAAATTCCTGGCATTAAGATGCTCTTCAAGAGGCCTTGATGTAAAAATGTTGCCACTCTTTGTTTCTCTACTTCGTAGTATACATCAAATGATGTACTGAGTCCAGTAAAGTGAACAAAATATAGATGCTGTTGGTTGAAACAGAGGCTTTTATGACGATGCCTCCCAAAACAGAGTCACAATACTAATTTAAACTTCAGATTGTTCTCTCTGAATGGACATGTGCCACTGTGGCTGTTCTGGATCCAACATTCATATTACAATACATTTGAGGGGTTATTGCCTACTTGCTGTACATGCTACACTTACAGTTACATAAGTGACAAAATGTATACTACAGCTGTGGCATAGGTAGCTTGCAATGCAACATTAAAACCAGATCCAATTCCTTCGTGCCTCACACTTCATTTCTGTTACAACAGCACTGACGAGATCAAATGTCCTCCATACACACTGAACGTCTGTTCTTTGTGCCTGTTTGAATTCAGCATATTCTGAACCAGTCTTATGGCATTACATTCCCTTGGGACAGTGAGCGGGTCATCTCTGTGTGCACAAAGTAGGTCTTGAGATCTCCTTTGCCCTTAACGTTGATGATGCCTCTACAAGAGCACACGTAGCCCAGGGTGAGAAGGATGCGACTCGTCTCCTCCGTCACCTACAGGGAGAAGCAGATGGGTTACGTCTATTTTGCTTATCTTACACGACTGAATTAAATTCCTGCTGGCAAAATCTTCAGCTCTCCAGAAAAATACATTTCCAGGAGCAGAGGAAAATCTGCTGACCATTAACTCATAAATAACTTGCTTGTGTTGTCGGCATGCTGCTCTGCATCACCAGACCTTTTATTTAACGGACAGAAATCAGGATTTAACGTGGATATAAAGTCTTGCATTAGAACTTTAAGTCCACTTACCATTTGCATTAATTTCCCACAAGATTACAAAAATATGTGTCATGTAGAGCTGCAGTCACAGGTGCCTCGACTGTATTTTCTTACACAACCATCAAAGATTGTAAAAGAAAAGGGCCACAGCAATCATCACAGCTTTAACTGTACAGAACAGCAGACGTACAAGCTGTTTGCATAGACAACACAAAATGAAAATGTCCTCGGTGGGTTTTAAATTTCGGAAACGTCAGTATGATACCTTGGAATAACTCTGCATATCTTAAATATCAACAGCCAATCTTGGAATACAATTGAAGGCAGATGGCTCTATCAAATGTGTGCAGGCTGTGAAGTGTATTACAGCCCTCTGAAGACTCAGTGATTCCCACAGCCACTTGCTGTGCAGGTGAAACACCATTATATCTTATCTGTGTTCAGGCAGGGTGCGAAGTAAGATTTAGACATGTTGAGGTGATGTAATATTTTTGCTGTCATATAGCAGATGGAGGAAGAGTTTGTTTTATCTTTGAAGCATCTGTTCTGACATTTAAAGTCCATACATATGAAATGGTGGCAGTGCTGCTGTAACCACCAACTTCAACCACAATGTCATGAAGAAATACAGACAATGAGAGACTTCTAAAGCTGGTTTGTTCTTGAATGCAACACAGAAAATCATTGAGTTATTCTATATTTTAGTTATTTCCATCAAATCCCACATGGGAAAAAAACCTAACCAAACCAACAATCTGTCACTTGGGGCTGCAATTATTTATTTTCATTTGATTTATTGATTTGTTGTTTGGGGTTTAAATTGTCCGGAAATTATTAATAAATCGATAATCAAAAGTAGTTGGCGTTTAATTAAATAGTGACAACCAATGGATTAATCGTTGCAGCTCTAGTGTCAGTCCGTTTCAAAACTTCCCCATCTCATCTGTTGCTCTCAGTCCTTTCATTCCTTCTGAAAACGTCACTCTTTCATCATCAACCATCAAAACAGATCCCAAATATATAGTTTGCTAAAAATCAACAGTTTTCAGCTGTGGATTAATAGACACTAGTCAGTATCAACCATAGCAGGATGATGTACATGTATAAAGGATTGAGTAAAGACTAAAACAATGGTAAGGAAAATATCTCCAAGTTCAACAGTGTGGTTCATTGATGTTATTAATAGCTTTAGCTGTGGCACAGAGGAAAATACAATATAGAAAAGAAAAACGTAGAATGTCTTCATTACCTGTATTTTTCCTAAGACTCCAGTGCTGTCCATTCTGCTGGCTACATTCACTGTGTTCCCCCAGATATCATATTGTGGTTTCTGGGCTCCAATCACTCCAGCTATGACTGGTCCGTGGTTAATACCTGACAAAGAACACCAAGCAATCTGAATGGGAAATTACAATACACAGAACAAAGGAGTATTTGATGCACAGTAAATTACATATTTAATAACATTGCTATTCATTTGCCTACATGTGTTCAGAAGAGACATTTCTTTTGAATAAAGGTGCAACTATATCAGGAAACTGCACGCACATTACAAAAAGTGGTCATTTGTTTCTATGTCTGATGTCACACTTGAATCATCTCGTTGGAAATGTATTAAAATCAATTTTTGATATTGCTGATTAATTATTGAGTGCAGCCGGAGTGCAGCTCCTTCAGTAAGAGAGAATAAACACAGTTTTTCACAAGATTTCATCAGAACACGAGATGAAGTGGAAGCTAAATGCAGCTGAACTCTTAATCCCCTACACTCCCGGCACCTCTGCTGAAGGGGCTCTGGAGCCTTTCACAGAACTGACATGACACTGTGCGTCTCTCCACTCTGGCGTCAGAGTCAGATTGCTGGAAATTGCAATTTACACAAATGTGCACAGGCAGCACACACAGGCACACAGCCACTGGTTTTGTCCGGTCCCAGTGGGTGAGGACTTGTATCCCTCTCTGATGGAGCGTTTTAGGCCCGTCTGGACACAGCAGGGATGTGCAGTGGCACACACGCTCACTGCTGAGTTAATGGAGCATCCCATGCTGTGATTTTCGCAGACAGGTTGAAGGTATTGAACTCCGACTCTCACCACATGCAGGGAGCTGGGACCTGCCCGCCTCCTTTCCTCTTCATTTCCCCCTCTACTCTTCAGCCAGTCTCTCTCTGCTGTTATGTTGCCATGACTATACCTATGTCCTGCTGCAAACATGAGTTCTGTTTTCTTGTCATTAGACATTTAGCATCTCTCTGATCCTACTAACATAGTGAAATTACAGCCACAGTATACTGCTGCTCTAAAAAAAAAATCTTGGATGCATAAAGGCTATCAATTTTGCATTCAGTTAGAATGCATTCAAGCTAATTATTTTAAGTAAACCCTCAAATACTGTATCCACAGTACCAACACTGCAGCTGTGTTGTTGAAAATAATAAGATATGATTTCCGCCAATACAAGTCTGCAAGGGTTTGCAACTCACAGCCAGTATAAAGGATATTGTTGTGCTCTCATATTTCATCTCAGTTATTTGCTGCATTTTGATGTCTGACAGATGACAACAAACTCCCTGCTGCTGAATTCTATTATACTTGGAGCACGTCATGTTTTCCATTCACACAATGTGATCAGTAGCACACAAACTAATAAGACAAAATGCAGGTGAACTGTGGGTGAGAAAAAAACCTCGCTCTCACAGCACTTTGCTTTCAAACATAGCTTTTGTGTGTAACTCACCAACTCTGAGTTTGAAGTCATTGAAGGAGTGTTTGTTGATAACGTCCAGCTTCCCCACCAAGGCGAAAGCAAACTCTACCATGGTCCCTATGTGCATGTACTGCCTGTCATGCTCCTGGGAAACAGTGAAGAAGATATGAATTTTAAGTCAAATGCAATTTGAAAGTTGTGAGAAGTGACACTAAAGAATCTCTTGAAAAATGAGTAAGTATGATTTCAGTGTGTGCGCAATGAGCCCACCTGTGATGTGTACTCAGGCCCAGGTGATGCGTTCAGCCCAGTAGCAGCCATGTAAGTGCTGCCAATTGTCTTGATTTTTTCCACACCGCTGAATTTAGGTTTGGACAGCAGCTACACAATCAAACAAATGATACAGTTATAGCTCATGTTGTCATTGTTCAAGACACATGTATGAATTTGTAACACGCATTGCTGTTTTCCTCCCTTTTACCTGCAATCGAAAGATTCAGACTACACGCACCATTACAAGAGGTTGTAGTAGGGCTGGGTGACATGGTCTTAAAATAACATTGCAATACTTTCAGGCTCTGTCGTGATTTTTGACAAATAATCATGTGAGGATATAATGACTAAGTGGGTAAAGACAAGTTTTGGAACAAGTAGAGCAGTTTGGTAAATAACATCATTTTACTGTAATGCAGCCTTTAAAACCAGGAAAAGACAACATGTATGGCACATCACAATATAACGAAATCAAAAAAAAAGACCAGACATACCCCCATAATGAAGGTTATTTACCTCATCAAAATCAGCAATGATTTCATTGAGGAGCCTGAGACACTCCAATCCTTCTTTGTTGACGTCAGATTCGGTGTAGAACTCTTTAAAGTCAGGGATGGAAGCGAACATGACACACACCAGGTCATAGGACTGGTGGTACAGATCCTGCAAGACAAAAAGTGGGAGACAAAATACAGACGTTAGCTTTGGACAGCTGTACAACAGTGTTACAATCATGATAAACAACAGGATGACAAGATTCTGATGTATAATGTCAAGATAATCATGATCACATGAGAGTTTTCAGTGTATATTTAACAAGTGATAAACCAGACACACAAACTGAAGTAGGCAAATCACCCACATCATATTCCAAATAAAAGTTACTCTAATATCCATAAGTGCAGCAACTTGCTCCTGATCTCGTTTAAGTGCAAGAATAGAATTATTTGCTGACTCTTCATTCAGAGTTCTTGCAGCTGAAGCAGCACTGCCATTTAAACTCCTGTGACCTCCATGATACCACGTTCTCTAAACTTCCTAATTTGTAAAATTGTACTTCTCACGGTTCACATTGTGAGAAGCACCCAGGGGAGATAACATGTTTTAGGATGATGAATGAGAAAAGTCTCACAGGCATGTCAGCAAATTCACCTAGTCTGTCTCTCCCAGTGTTTTGTCATTATTAAGGTAATTCATCACTTTAATACCACATTACAAGTGCCAGTTCCATTTAAAAACCCAGGATCAGAAGAAATTACTACTTAAATTTGAGCCCTGAATATCTCCCATGGCTAATAACTTTTTAGCACTTTGTCATGTGCCTTTTACAACTTCAATACTCTATTGTACACTCTGGTTTTAGATAATATTCTACATCATCTCTTGGATTCTACATCTGATTGCCTAAACATAAAACTTTACTGAAACACCCAACATATGTCAAAACCCATCCTGGTTTTGAAGTGGATTAAAAGTTAACATGATAAGCAGCAAATAAAAAAATATGTACATATTTTAGATCTAATGCATTGACTTAAGGTTATCTTTGGCATGAGCTGCTTTTTGCAAAGCCTCATCAGGGATAATGAATCCATGTAATGGATGTTGGCATACAGCCACTGATACTGCAACAGCTCTTTGAAACCACAATGCATCTGTTGGTCAAAACAAAACTTACATGATCCATCATCATATCTCTAATGCAAAGAAAAGATAATTAATGCTCACTTCGTTCTTCCAGTTACGTGCCAGGAAATGTTCTGCAACGTGTGCAGGAAGGACGTTTTCCAACAGAACCCGGTTCAGGTTCTCCATGGTTTCGATCTCCTCACACTCCTTCTTGAACTTGTTCTTCCACAGAAAGTCTAACCTACAGTAATATTCATTCTGTTACAAGAGGACACAGAGGTGAAGAGACTGAAGGTACAGCTGTACAGCTTGCTTCCATCAAGTCACAGAGAAGAAATAGAAACAGCTACAAGCGTGGGTTCCAGCGAGGCTTAAAGACAGAAAAGAAAATGTAACATTGAAAAGAATGGGCCACAAATTTGTCACATTTATGAGAAACTCACAACTTCCAGGAAAAAGACAGAAATACAGTGATTTATGGAGCTTTACCAGCATTACTTTAACAAGACTTTTCAAAGAACACAGTGTGAGGCGAGACAGAGAAAATGTTTCAGGACAGGTGAGGAATGACTTTCTTTCGTGAGAATACTGTGGGTACAATTTGTGATGTGACATTTCATTTTGTTCAGTATCATATGAAGCATTCAGGTGCTCTACAATGATGACTATTTACTGTAAGCCTGTTCCTGAGCAGTACACGATGAACTGGTTTGGTAAAGAGGATGCGCCAACCAAGGAGAAACATGTTTGAAAGATGGTCTGATGGAAGCAGATCAGCAGAAAAAAGTGATTAGAAAAATAATAACTTGTTACAAAGAGAAAAGGCTGGTGTGTGTGTGCGTGTGTGAGAGACTAGGCTGATATTAATAAATGGCATCTGTTATTTTCGCTGTACAGACCACTGCACCTGGCACCTTCATTGATCTGGGGACATCAGTAATTTGTCTTCTGCAAATACATTTATTATCCACTCAAACTCAATCTGCTTAATATTTATGTCTAGATTTGTGGCACTTTTAATACACAGGAAGCATACTGTCACATTTGCCACATTGTTGTGAGACAGTAAGCCTCAAGCATTCAGAGAAACCGAAGCTCCCAATGGGAATTTATAGTGTGTCAACAGCTGTTGAAAATAACCCTTTTATAGCTATTGAAATCACACTAAATAATGCATAGAACAGACACTATGTCCAATGTACTGTGATCACAAACAAGACTCCCTGCAATGTCACCACACTTTGAAATATCCAATTTTTTTTTTTTATTTTTTAAAAATTTTTTTACAGCAGCACAGGGTAGTAAAAGGTGAAGCTTTTGCTCTCACCTGTGCATCCACTCATGTAGTCAGTGTGCTTTTTGTGGACACAGTTCAGTCCCCGCAGGGCAAGGAAAAAAAGTGTGTAGCAGCCATGCTGTTATTTCGGTACACAGCATGGCCCAGGGGATCAGCTGCATCCCATTTCATGATAAGCTCTCATATAAAACACAAATATGACTCTGCCCTTGTCTCCTCTGTCTGACAGAGTGCTGAGACCTAACCCTGCTATCAAGTCTGTTCTACACCATAAAAATAAAATGTGTATATATGTTAGCATGTGCACACACACAGTCACTCACTTCATGTATGACTGGCCAATGTGTCCTGTGTTATCTAAGGTATCTGTTACTCTTAATACATACAGTTGATGTTGGTGGCTAAGACTGTACTGTAGCTCCAGAAGCAAAGTAGTGCCTCAGTTCTGGATCACTCCCAAGTACAGTAAGTACCCTGCAGTGTAGCATAACCCCAAAATAGCCAAAGTAAGAAGCGCATCGCTCTCCAGAATGACCAGTGTCTGGTCCCTGCATCTCCCAGCTAGTAAATCTCCACTTGCATAACTTCAGACTTACTGATGTAAATCATTGGCCAGAGTGGCTGAAGGGAGGCAAACTGCTCTCATGATGCTCTCGTACAGTGTGGCACAGCAGCCGAAAAGCTTTGCTGGCTCTACCGAGTTTATCAGCTGTGCAGCGTTGATTTCCATCTAGGAGATGGATAGGAGCAGCCACACCCCCTTCCCCAAAAGGGAAAAAGTGGAATATATATAGTATAGATAGAGAGATAGAGCTGCAATGATTAGTCGATTAATCATTAGTCAATCAAAACAAATTCCCCAAATACTTTGATAAACTGATTGATGGTTTCAGTAATTTTTCAAGCAAAACTGTGGGTTTTTGACTGTTGGTTGGACTAAAAGAAGCAATTTGAAGACGTTACTTTGGGTTTTGTGAAATTGTGATGAGCATTTTTCACAACTTTGATATTTAATAGACTAAACAATCATGAACATAATCAGCAGATTAATCAATAATATAAATAATATTTAGTTTCAGTCCTTGCTTACATTAAATATCTTAAATTAGCTTGAGTGGCACAGAAGAAAAATGCTCGGCAATGATCCCACTGACCTGCGTGCAATGCTCAGCTGCATTGCTTCGACCAGGGCCGGGGATTACATCTAACACAACTGTGTTTATCATGCAAGGATTAAAGACACCATGGAAATCATGTTGTGATCCCTTGTGACTGAGGGATATGAGAGATATGAAGCATATATGCTATGTTATGTTATATATATATATGTTATGTTATATATATGTTATATATAACATGAGCTTCTCACAAATGCAGTCTACACCTTTCACCGGCCAACAGACAAGTTATCAGTGACAAAGACCATAGTACATGGGAATATAGCCAGTCCAAACTGAGAGAAATCAAGAAGGTACATTAGGTAATGAAGCAACAAGTAAATGGTGAAAAGACTAAAGGGTGCAACGGTGATAATCTAAAAGCTTAGCACAAGACAGACAATAACGCCATTCAAACTATTATAGTGTGGACTTACCTGTCTGGCGAGCACAAGCAGAGTGATGAAGAAGATAAAGAGCGAGATAGAGCCCATAGTCTTCAGATCTTTGAGAACTCCTGGTCTTGAAGGGCAGAGAAAAAAATGAAAGATGTGTTTGTGTGCAGAGACATAGAGAAGACAGAAAAAGATAAAGACAGAGATAAAGAAGAGTGACACGCAAAAATAGATAAAACGAGGGGATTACAAAGAAAAAGACAAAGAGATGAGAGACAGAACATTTAATTAAAAATTCAGATTGCAATCAGTAGTCTGTGACCTGTGCCACATGATTGGTTAGCAGACCATTTCATTCCAAGCTGTCACTCGGTTCAGATTGTCACTTCTGCTTTGCTGTGACAAGAGCTTGTTTACTAGGTGCATCCCAGTGGCTGAGCTTCTCTGCTGGAATGCATTCAGGAGGAACACTTTTCAAGAAGCAAAAAATATCCAGATAGTGTTTACGATCGGCAAACATTCAGCACTTTAAACTCCCATGTTTTTCTCATCATAATCCAAACAATAGGACAACCAATCAAACTACTAGCTATTGTGTGTTTATGCATTGTACTATACATGCAACAACACACACTCAAAGCCCAAAATATACTGTATATGTGAGGTTACAAAAAAAATTTATAACAACATTTATTTTTATTATTTCTATATTTGGATTTATTATTTTTTTTATTTTATCTACAACGAAACTGTTTTTCCTTCATAGCAGTGAAGTCTGGATGTCCTCATTTAAGGTCTGACTGTGTTAAGACTTGAACAGGACTGTTGCATTCTAATTTCTGCAAGCACAGTTAGCATATTAATAGACTTTCACTCTTATCTAGGGCAGAGCTCAGCAGACAACTGAGAAAACAGTCTGCAAGTTCTGCACTTGCCTGGTTCATTATCTAATCAATTCTTTGGGCAGAATCAATGGCAATGACTGAGGGCGGACAGTTTCACATAAAGGCAAATCCAAAATGGAAAGCATACAAACAGGAAAGCATGAAAACTTAATAGTCAAAGCGTTTTTCAATGACAGAAATGACGAAAGCACTTTCCCATTTTGTACTGCTGCTGACCTAAGCTGTGTGAAATTTATTGGTTTAGCAGATAACTCCTTAAAAATCACATTATGCTGTTTAAATTGCTTTGGACAGGAAAGTCAATAACCAAAAAGACAATTTCCTTCCTCTGCTGGAAATCAGCCAATTTAGGCTTGAATGGATGCATTGACCATCCAAAGACACTTTTTGGAGATTATCTACTGACAATACACTAGTGATTGACACTGCATGTTCCAAGAGGGTCTTTTGGGGATCTTAAATCTATTACTTGGAGCAATCAATCAGAAAATCTATGGAGCAAGTCCAGGATTTGTCTGTTATGATATCATCACTGCAGTCCATCTTGGCTGTTCAGTTTGACGAGAGTTGTTCAGTTGTTGTGAGCTGTGCAGCCGAAGAATAGAATTTCCATTAGTACATTTTGAAGAAAAGCAACTATCCAATATTTTGGGAGACATCATTTTCTGCTGTCTTACCCAATGTCAAATGAGATCGATTAAAAAAAGTACTGCCTCTGTGTATCCAGTATAGAGATAGGTTAGTTAAGTTTTTTAAACACAGACAACTACGCCTTGTGAGCGGTGCATGCAGATGCAGCAGGTGTGAGCTACTTCAAACTTTGTGACACCTTTGTTTTTAATCTGTTACTTTTCGTCTTTATTGCTGAAGCATGGAATGTATTATCTATGACCAAAATATATTCATCAGCATTGGAAAAGAAGACGCAGGTTTTGGATTAAGAGCAGCAGACTTTGAGACAATCACTGCCCACCTATCTTATGACCAGCCAACCTGACCAGCCAGGGTAATAGCCATGCTAATCCAGCTTGAATTTGAGGCTGCATCTGGCTAGTGTCTGGTCAGAGGAAAATTAAACGGAAGACATTGGACTGGCCAAACAACAGGAAATGTGAGACTGCTGTGCCCACATCTTTACAGAGACCTGTTTCCTAAAACGCTTGATGATGAAAGTTGAGGGACAGTGTTTACCTGATGTCCAACAATGTGAAGATGCAGACCATATTATCATCACAATCTTGTTGGTGCGGCTTACATTCACTGCAATTTAAAAATTGCACCACAGAACTATTTCCTTGGTGTATATGTGTTGAAGTAACTTCAAAATCTATTTTATGTAACCCTCTGTTGTATAATGACAGATACATTGTTATGTTGTTATTCTAAGAAACTACAAAGTTATCTTATATGTCAAAACCACAGAGAGCCGTTAGCTTTCGGAGCTGTTAACTGAACTATGGATGCAGTAACAGCATGCAGTATCTCTCAAGTCTCATTCTGACAACAGGGATGCCAGGCTTGCACACAGTCAAGTAAACTCAGGTGGTACAGGATATACTGGATATTGCTGGACAATAAAGTTATGTTGCTACCATGCTTGGGACGGACATTAAGCTGACGTTAGTTATGTAGGTGGCATGTCAGAGGGAGGGTGATAATAAGTGATAATGAGTATTTTTTTAAATGGACATCTCGGGGCACATGTAGGATTTTATGACCTTGTTGAGAAGCACACACTGGAATAGACCCACGCTGAACAGGACTTCCGCCTCATAACAATTACTAATCATTTTTACCTCAAGCTACATGTCTGCAGCCATAAATAATAACTGTTAGAGCAATTATGAAGACATTTCACCTCTCATCCAAGAGGCTTCTTCATTTCTCACTAGACGGAGGGGAGTTGCAGGTTTTTAAACTCTGTGTGGGAGTGTCCTTACAGAGCCGTTAAGGACCCCTTGCAGGTTATAGAATATTTGCAAAAACTGGGAAAGGACAAAGCCATTGACAGGCCATTATATTACAGACTGTACCCTGGAGAAACTATCCCATGCATCTATGGCCAAAATACACAAGGAAGGAGCACCACTCAGACCCATCATCAGCAGCATCAACTCAGTTACTTTTAACATAGCCAAGCACGTAGCCAGTATCCTGGCTCCTTTGGTCAGTAACACTCAACACCAAATCAAAAATTCACAGGATTTTGCCAACAAGGTGAGTGAAATAACACTGTCCACTTACATCTGAAGGAGAAAAATCATTCCTTTGAGGACAACAATGTAAACATCTTGGCCAGAGAAGACAGATGGATTCTTTTACTCCTCTTTCAAACCGTCTATGTCAAACTGGAACATCCGTCTTTGAACAGAGGAGGTGGCCTACGTCATTACTTACCACCAACCTACAATGCCGTACTGAGTTCCCTCCCCAGACAGCTCAACAACCATTTACACCTGGGCTCACCTAGCCCTAGCAACCCACATGTAGGCTGGTTGGGTCAACAGCCCTCAAGTGGCCCTAACAACTTTGAAACTCAGAGCGCACACATGTCCTTAACGACTCTGTAAGGACACTCCCACACAGAGTTTAATAGCCTGCAGCTCTCATCCAGTTTGTTGGAACCGAAGAAGCCTCTTGGATGAGCGGTGAAACGTCTTCTAGAAACTGAAACAAGTCCAGTTGCCTACGATACAGCACTAAGAATCCAAGGAAGTTGTGTCAACTTCGCCATCCAACTCAGAGAGCAGAGTCAATAAATTCCTTATCTTAAAGCTGCTATGTGAAAACAATTACTATTGTAGATTACAACAAACGTGTAAGGCACTACAGATTGATAAATGTTTTGTTTTTGTAATGTTTATGTATTGAAAAGATGCAGCTTTTATTTGGTAGACTGCTTTAGTCTATAATAATTGGAAGGACTTTCTGAATAAAAGGGGAATTTAATAATATAATATTTAATGATAAAAAAAGTAGCCATGTGCAATAATATAGATAACTGAGGATGCCATAAACTTATATGTATCACCAATAGTTTTGCATTTGAATCGTAATCGAATCAATTTTCTCTGCACGTTTTATTTAAAGACCACTGTAACCTTTTGTTCTATTCTTGGATATCTGTCAGTACAGCTATACTTACCAGCTCAGGATATTTTATCATAATGTAGGGGGTTAATACGCATTTGTTACAGTAGTGAAAGCTATGAGTATACTACGGACTTTCAACTTTGAAAGCCCCGGAGTTCCAGCCTTACACATCGTTTCATTAAGCTCCCTATTTCCATTGAGTTTTTCCATCAGTCTATCTCTCCATGGTACATCGCTGTCAAATTAACTGACAAAACAAAAAACACATTGGTCACGTAGGCCCTAAGGACTGCTTTCTATCAAGCATATGTCACTGCTTGGTCTCACTTGTCTCTACACAGCATGTAATGTGCAACATATCTGTGGGAAAGATTCTCTCTTATAATGGCCCAAAGAAACTGAAATTATTCCATTCCTTATTGCCAAATTATGCTGTGTATCCTTATTAAGCAGCTAATTTCCTAAGCTGTCTGTGACAGAGAAGACTGTGGGAATGTGGTGTGGCATATAAAATGAAATAAAACAAAGAGCACAGTTGACTCAGTGTGGGTGAGTGACAGTAGCATGGAAAAACATAATAATGGGAACAAGTGACCGTGGCCTACTTTTGGCACATGTCTTAATCACTGATCAGAGTTGGCAACTTTAGCCAACGGGTGTATTTTCATTTTTGTCCAGTCCAACTGAAGTCTAATGTAGTGCAATGTGTTTTTAAATGTACTGTTAATAGTTGTTTTTTTTATCATTAAAAGGAAAAAAGGTCTTGGGGAAATATCAGAAATGCTCCTTTTCATATCAGTAGCTGGAAAGGCATGTCAATGTCTGTATTCCATTGACGGCGATTTAAACATTTATATAAATTTTATGTCATCATGAAACCTGGTTTCTAATTTTACTCAAAGGAGAACGCAGGACAAGTGATTTGCAGAGCAGATATGAATGCTGTGAAAGATATAAAATGCAATTTAATTTCAATTGGAATCAAACATATGAGAGTTCTTGATTGTCCATTTCAAATCACTTTCGATGAGTACTCTGGACTCTATAACCTGCAATAACTACTACGAAAAATATCATAAATCTGCAGTGGTATTATGTAAGTCACACACTTGAGACTGCACTTGGACACATCCTCGAGGTCAAAAGACCTGAATCTGACTAACTTGGACTTGCATGTTGTGACAAAACCTTATCATCATTTAATACAGACTCTGATGTGACGTTGACACTTCATTGACCTTATAGAAGACGAGTGCTTTCTCTTTTCACCAAAGCTGTAGGGAAATCACAGACTTGATGCAGGTGACCCCAACCCCACTACTGAGAGAGTTCAGACCAGTTGCATGAATGGGATTATGTATGGTTTGCTTTTAGTCTTAATCAGGTGTTACAAGATATTGTCACAATTTGCTAATATTGTAAACAATACTTTTAACTGATCTCCAAATGATGTAAAGGTAGAACTGAAATGACTAAAAAAACTATGTGCTGAGATTAGAGTGTATTTTTATCTTAAGTATTACCATTATTAGCCAGTGTAACTTTCAACTCATCTCATCTCTGCTGTCATCAAGTGGTTAAAAGAGAGAATTAAAACTTACTAAAAAACAGCTGGTATGAGTTGGAAATTATGAATACTTCTATTGATGCATGTCAGTTTATACTGTAGCTGTATACAGATGTCAATTGAGGCTCTGGCCACAAGGCAGCAATTGGTTAAACTAATGCAGACTACAGTTTGTGTGGATTTCATGTCCAAGAGGTACAAAATGATTCAGATGGAGATTGACTGGACAGCTAACTTGCATTTACTATATTGACTTATTCTTGTGTGTTAACTTTTGATCTACATTTATTCTGTTATCTAAACTTTACTGAGTAAAAGTTCCTTTAAGTTTAAAATGTTATTTGTTTCTATTTTAGTAATGTGAATTTGTAGATGTGTGTAGAGATGTCTCAATCAAGGTTTTTTGGCCCTGTTCCCAATCCAAGTCCTAAATCCTAAAATTAATATTCAAGAATTTGATCAATGTAAATTATCAATGTGATATAAAAGAAAGATTAACTGGGAAATTGCATCACCTGAAATTGATGATGAAGGAAATACTCCATTCTATGTACACAGTGAGGGTTCTTCCCTCACAAGTTATCCTTGGCTCAGTACAGACACTGACTCGCAAAGAGCACACAAACCTACTAACACACAAGTTTTATGTCTAATCTTCAAGTTACTCACAGAATAAACGTGGTGGTGACGGCTGATGTGACCTGTCGCCCGCACCGTTTGGCTTTTTTACTACCTGGGGTTAGCACAGGCTAAAAATAAGAAAGCTGCTACATGAATGTTTTGAACACTGATCTGTGCTAATGAGAAGGAGTAATAGAGTAAGACTTAAGCAAATCTGTGTATTTTGCCAGTCTGGTTGATAAAACTCAAAAGTCAATCACACTTGTATGCACTGATACATTCACACCCCCTCCTTTACTTTCCTCACACAGTTGCTCACACAGTAAAGCTCAGCTGACCTCATTGAAGGAGAGCTTCTTTCCAACATTAACAAACTGAGGTGGAAAAAGAGAGTGCAGTGCAGCAAGGACGGAATCAGATTTTAATCCGCTTTTTATCGAGCCGATACAAATCAATTCAAATATGCCCGGATTGCCTCTAATACTGATCTGTGAGATCAACTCGTGACATCCCTTGTTGTGATTGTAAGTCACAATTGTAGAAGTCAATGTTTTAGATTGCTCATCAGACCCAAGAATGAAAATTGCCTTAAAGGCAAAAGTATATTTGTATTAAAAAAATATTTTCAGCATCCACAACAGCAGCTGCATTTACAAAGAACTGTCATGAACTGGAACGATTACACTGTATCTCGTGATCAGGCCAGATGGGTGCAGAGTTTGTGAGAGTCAGGGAACACTCAGACACTCGGCCACTGGGTCTCAATAAAATTATTATTTATTTGAACCCTATTGTTCGCCTAGCCAGGTAAATTCAATGAGGACTGTAACAAAACAACACCTGGGAGGCACACACAAATATATTGGATCCAATGTTATCTGCTAGAACTGAGCTCAATGTGTGGTCGAGCATCACAATCTGCACTGAAACCATTTCCACAATAAATAAATAACATATTACCTTAATTAATATCTATTAAAAAAAACACATAAGCGATAGTCTCTTCACTAATCAAATGCAAAAGAAGACAAAGAGGTACATGAAAGTGTGATGTGTGATAAATGTTACTTAACTTTATCTCATTTCATGTTTGTTCCCATGCCATAATCCAAAACCTGATCTACTTTCAAGAAACTCTACCTGCAATACACTGACCACTGTATTATCAACAATAAAGGAAAAAGCTTGAATACAGCAGATAAAAGCATCTGAAGCTGACCTGCCTGAGGATGCACCAAACTATGAATGGGTTGCTGATGTACTGCACACTGCATGTTTTCTCTATAGGAGCTTTGAGTAGAAAGTTGAAAGAAAAAATGAGGTTATGGAGAAGATGTTGACATTGAGAGAAGCCAGTTTAAGTGGTTCTGGCACCTGCAAAGGATGCCCCCGGGTGCCTCCATTTAGAGCTATTCTTGACTCGACTGACTGGAAGAAGACCTCAAGGTAGGCCTTATTTCTCTCCTTTTACCTTCCCATATTTTGTCCCTTCATATTACTATGGTTTTCCATTTACTCAGAATCCCACAGGATTAAAGCAGGTGACCATCATCTATACCTAACTTCCTTTCCTACCCACCTTGAATTTCTATATCACGCTTTCACACTCCTTTGAACAGTTTGTGTTTGTCACTGTGCACCTACCTGTCCAGGCTTTCAGTCTTGTACAGAAATCTGCTATATTCATCCAGCAAGGAGGCATGTGTTTGTAGAATAATGACGTTGTAAACCACCACAGCAGTCAACATGATAATCATCTTCAGCTCGTAGTTTATCCTCAGGAACACAGAGCAAGAGATGAGGCCAAGTATGCAACTGTAAATTAAATACTAGACGGACATAAACACAGGCAGACAGATGTGATTCAGGTAAAACTTAAAGACAATAAAGAAGTCAGGAAGGAATCACAAGAACAAAAATGTTTACTTACAGGAAGGTAGAAATTGTTTTTGCCTGTGAAGGTGATTAGCTGTCCATTAAGGTAAAACAGTGTTTCATTGGATGAATTGTAAACAGGAACAAGAGGCAACAAATTGTCTTCCAAAAAGAACTGGAAAAAGTCAACAGAAATGAGGCGTTAGTCTCATTTTTGGCCAGTGCCAAAAATAATCATTCATCTAAATGCACCACAGAAAACAAAGCACACAATTCACATGCAAATTACAAACACACTCTCCCTGTCTGCTGGCCCTGCACATCAGCATGTGAAAAGACAAACTAGTCTACATTGTACTCAGGAGAAAAAAAAATGTCTTGTTAGATAAGAGGCCAATAGTGACAACCATTCAATAAGGTTCTTTAAAATGAACGGGCAGGATAAGATGAGGTTGGCTGCGACACAGAGCAAAGCCAAGTCAATTTGGTTCATCCGCCCAGAGCAACTGACCTACGTTGGGCTCAAAACAAGATTATAATCTGTGGAATCGATTTGTGTGAAGGTCTAAACCAGGGCCCTGACACCGTGCTTTATCATACAGCTTCCCTACAAGCCTCAGGCTACCATCTCACCTTTAACTGAGTCTTTTTTATTTTTGAAACAGAATTAAAAAGACACATCTGTAAATTGATAGAGATGAGCAAAAACATGAAAAAATACACACAGTATTCCCTTATCACTACATGCAAATGGTGTTGGCACGGTTATGCATACTAATATACTGCTTAGCAAAAGCAAAGAATGCAAATAATATTACATCCAAGCCAGTTAATAGCTTAATAAACAAAAGAAATGTAAAGCACAGCGATAAATACTACATTAAAATGCTGGTGCATCCAGTCTATAACCATGATGACTGAGACATATTAACAAATGTGTATCACTAAGTTTATGTGATGAATATGATCTTGCAAAAAGAAATCTAAACAACCCATAGTTCCTATTCATTAATATCACCAATGGCCAACTCATTTATTTATTTATTTATTTATTAAATATGCTATCTATTTTTATGACAACATGTTACATTCCATTACCTTCTAATAACACTGCAGTTAGAAATCATGCGGGTGTCATCTGAAGGTTTGTGATGCTTCATTCTTAATGAAGCCTAATTGATGTGACCCCTCCCTTTTCTGCAATACCTGCACATAAAAGCTTACCATGTTGAAGACTGCCATTATGAGTATTAGAGCTGTGGTTGTCATGGTGAGAGTGATGCGGGGCCATGGCTTGTTGGCAATAATGACTGATGACCTCAGCAGCCACATCCAAGAAGTGGAGGCGCTTTTACTGCAGTGCTGCAGGGACATGTACACACAACAGCACACAAAAATACGAGAACGTATGAGTCCAAGTATACAGGGGGGTTTGGGAGCTGAGATCTTAAGGGATACGGACAGACACACAGAAGAAGCACCAAGAGATACAAGGACAGGTACTAATTAAAAAAAGTAAATAATGCAAATGAGTATGAACAGACCCATATACAGTAATTTTCTTCCGTAAAGTATGTTGAAAAATGTGCAGTTCAAACATTGAAGCACCTAGAACAGATTTCAATCAACTTAATGGCACATGCTGCAAAATAGCTAAAACTACATATAATAACAGCACTACAATATGACCTCAAGTGACTGCATCATGTATAGGATGATGTAAGTGAACAATATGCTGTATATGGCGTCCAACAAAACACTCCCACCTCCTTTTTCACTTATCAAATCATTTTAACTGAGCTGCCATCATGCTCTACAATGTAATCCAGCATATGACCTAACAGGCCACACGCTTTATGATAATACTATATTTATATATACTACCTCAGTGATGCAAAAATGGGATCTTCCATGTACATGCTGTAGTGAATTACTTTGTCCTCCTTGCAGCACTGCCTTCAGCTGAGAGCATTCCATTGTAAAACAATGGCAGTGAAATCCTAAATTATTTGCTTGATCATCTCATAGCAATATCTGAGCATCATTGGGGCTGAATAGATGTGACATTTAAATTGCTCAGGAATGTGCATTACGATACAATAAAGTGAGGATGGTAGACTGTATTATGCACTAGCGGGACTACTAAAAAATATAGAGTGAGTGGGACACATCATTTTGTTATCAAAACAAGAAATTCACACGCAATTTTCACCTGTGAACAGCAGCTCAAATAATAATATGTATGACTTGGATGTTACATATGAATGAGAATTAAAAGACAAAGTAAGAGAATCTGCCAGGGTTAGTAGAATTTAAGTAGAAGATGTAAAGTAACACAGTCAGGGAGCCAACAGAAGTTCAGTCAGTTCATCAAATAACCATGTTTGACCTTTCTAAGGTACCGAGCATAATCCCACCCTCAACAGTGACGAGGTTTCTAAAAGATATGCTACGTGGGTCAACAGCTTATTCTGTGACTGGAAATGGAAAAACTGAGTACATGCATGGTAAAGCCTGCTGGTGTTGTGCTGCAACTGACGGCCTGGTTACAGTGGTCTGATTTTCAAATGCAATCCAAGGTTATCTTAGTGGAGGGAAACTTAATATTTGGATTTCAAATCTTTCCATCTTCATTAACATCACAAGTGGCCAACAACAGGGACCACATGAATGATTTTGAAATATACAGTCCTCATTTTTAATGGAAAAATCCGCTGCACTGAATATTTCACTTTTCGACTGTAATAACTGACATGTTTCATGGCTAGCTTGCACGTGCAATGCTATGTTGAGATTAAGGAATGATTTTATTGTTGATCTTATCTCATGTCATGAACAATAAGAAGACTGACATGAACTATAGCAAAGACCCAGCAATGACAAACAAGTTGGAAAAAAAAAAACAGCAGGGGGTTTTGTCAACTTTATCTATCAAGTGTGGTGTTTTGTTTTTGAGCCTTGGGCAACATCCTTGGGGAGCACAGTTCAGAGCCAAGCAGCAGATTCTCACTTGCCAAGAACTAAAGATCAGACGATGGGTGGAATGGGTTATAAAGGCCTGCGGCTTATGGAGTTTTTGCAGCACCTTTAATGTTTTAATAATTGTTTCTTTTTGTCTTTTCCACCTCATTGTATGTCCTTCTTTCTGGTCTTTTATTTATTTCAACTGGACGCACTGAATTAATCTGAAACCCCCATTAATATCTAAAAATTAACACAGCCTTTTCTAAATGATTTATAATGCAAACATATGAAGGATGCTGCAAACTCGTATATCACTGATAATCTATGCATGCCTATGTTGCCCAGAAATTGAAGCATGATTGTCTCCTGAAGCACGCACCACAGCAGTGATGTGCACATGTTCTCTAAAGGGCAGGGTGGGAATAAAGAGGTAGCACCTGTTTTATGCACAAGATAATGATTCAGGGGCACTTAGGCTAACAACAAGGGTACTTATTCGGCCATAAAGCTGACCAGAGGGGCACTTGGACCACTCATGTGCCTTTGGTATAACATTAGGACAAACATTAAGCACAAAACAGTACTATTAGAGAGCAGTAATATCCTAGTTAAATATAGGTTTTAATATCAAAGGACACTTCTAAAAAAATGTGTAATGTGTTTGCAGTAAATTGATTCACTCACCACAAAGTGCCCGATGAAACATATGAACAGGATCAAGGAAAGGATAAGAAAAGCCATTCCAAAGGATATTCCCAAGACAGTTGTCCTAAAAAAAGCCAATGTCACCAAGTTCAGTTTTAATTCACTCAGAATTTAATGTCATTGTGCAGACTGTCAGTAGCAAATTATTTGTCAAGAAACATAAGCAATGTTTAGTTCAACAATGTATATTGCATGAGAATAAATGTATATGCTGTTTTCAACACACAGTCAATCATTATGTTAACAGTATTGTTACTTCTATAAGAGTGCGAAATAAAGCACACATACTTAGGAAGGACGAGAATCTGCACAATAAAAATGCAGAAAAAGATCAAACAGGCGCAGGTGACATAGTATTTGAAGGCCGGCAAGGTTGTTGCTCTGTACTGAAATGATAAAATGAAGGTCAAGTTTCAACAAAAGCCTTTTCAAACCACTCTGATTTTAAAGTTGTTTCAAAAGCTCCTCAACTGTGCACTCAAACACCACAAGTCTCCCTGTAATTTCCAAGATTTCAGGGTACTCTAAGTGTAGGCAAAGGAACAAGCAGTTCTGTAAATAAACTGTTCTGATATATCCGCTCAGGGACAAATGATGCCAATCTACTTGTACTGCTTCTTACCTCCTTCTCTAAGGATTTGTTGTGAAAGAATAACGATATTCTTTGGATGTCCTCGGACTTAAGCCACTGTCTGGAAATATAAAAAAACAGTATAGATCAGATAGGAAGGAGATTATAGGCCCTGTTCAAAGTATATAAGATGTCTTTGTACAAAAAATGTATGATTCAAGTTCATGTATTTGTTCAGAATGTTCAGTAGGGATATGAAAGGGCCAATATATAATGAAGATACAGTACATGCTATAATTTGCCATATTTCATCAAATGCAGTTTTCAAAGATAGCGCATCACATCACTATTATGACTTTTTTTTGCACATTTCTTTTTAAACTATTAATATTTGTTTTTTTAAAATGACCCATACTTTTGTGAATTTATCCCATCAAAGGTCCTGATCATCCTCTCGTTAAGTTCCTCCTCAAACCGTTTCTTCTGAGACTTTGTCCTTTAATGCGTAACAAGAAGAGAAAGAGTCAGAATATATTTTAAGTTCACATAGAATTAGTCACACACATCAAAGCCTCCAGCACAAGTCCAGTCTTATTAAACATCTTGTCGTCTGCCTCTGTACTGTTAAGGGGCCTGATAATCCTGCCAAAGAAAATTGTGCTGGAGCTGTAAAATGAGCAGCTTGCCTTTCTGATCTCCTCTGGAAGTGATACTGCCCCATTGGCACATCCTAGACACAGAGCGAGAGGAGAGAGATGGGTTACAAGCTACAGCTGAACTTCCCCATCACTTAAATCACAACATATGTTTGGCGAAAATTACACACAGCAGTGTTGATCTTCCCGTTCTCATTAGTCATGCTGTCTCTGTGGTGCAGGTTGGCAAAGGGCTTGGCTGCTCCCCAGGACTCCAGGTAGCGGGTCATCCTGACTGACGCTCTCATCTTTGCTCCGTCTAGAGTGTGTCTGGGACGGTAATGATGCTGTGGGCTCCGACGCTCCACCTGGACAAACATGGAAACTGCGTTATTTTACTGCATTTTATTCAATGTGTTACGTTCAATTTACTGTAAGTCACATTTGTGCTACGGTACCTTTGGGTTGATGACCAGATAAGTGATGACTCCATGCTCCTTTAGGTATGGGTCTCTTTCTTGTCCTTCCCCATCTTCCACTTTATAGGCACCATTCAGGTGCTCCAGTGTCACTGATGTGATGTGGACTCGCCTGGCAATAAACACTCAATCAATGAATGGTTTTCTAAGTTATAAATGACAGATCTGGATATTCTTCTGGCATCCCTGAGCAAAGATCTACAGTAACCAAAAAGTCAAAACTGGTGCAGACAAAGTGTGATCACAAAGAATTTCAAACAATGAGAGGATATTTTATGCAAATGGCATCACATGCTTCCATTTAACTTCCAGTTCACTCACCCTGGTACACCTCCTGCCTCCATATGATTGGCTAGCGTGACATCATGTGACCAAACATCATACTGCCATTTCTGGAGGCCAATCACGCCACACAGGACATTCCCAGAATGCACGCCGACACGCATGTTGATGTCAACCCCTGTGGCATCTCGCACTTTCCTGTCATGCAACAAAAACAGCTTTTACTAAAGTGGATCACCCATACCACGCATCTTGTTAGTAGAGGAAATGCACCTTTCCAGATGGTGTATGCAGAGAATTGAAACATTGGGGAAAAAAGGAGAGATGGAAACCTCCCACAGTGATTTGTGTTTTCAGAGTAAACCAATTCTGTTAATAAATATGGTAATCCTGATTTCAAATTTTCCTCAATTAAATTTTGTCATTTGAGGTCTTTCTCTCACCATTAATTCTATCCCAGCTCCCTCCCCTTTGTCTTTGGACCTCACACTTACCACCCACTCACCACCACACGTTTGATGCAGCTAAATTGGCAATTAAGAAAAAGTCTCTACATCTGAGCTAATGGTTAGCGAGGACTTACCATCATTACAGGTATGGGGGTATTTCAATACATCAGAAAGCACTGTGTCTAAAGGCATATCCAAATAATCTTTGAAAAGCAGGTAGTCAAATGGTTCCTTAAAACTTCCAAAAGTGTAATGAGACTCTTTAGGGTGCGAGCTGACTTATTAAACAAGAATCAGCATGAACCAAATTTTTTGTGCCTTTAATTTGTGCTTTCAGTTCTAATGTGGTTGCAGCATGAGGAGTGAGCCGCTGCTTTGCAAGTTTGAGGATGCTTGTATGATCAACTAACATAACAGAGAAGCAAGTGTTTCTTTACCAGCACTGTTATGTAAGTGACACTTACTTGATGGCCTCACACATGTCAAGACCCATTTTCACACAGTTCTTAGCATGGTTCGGCAGAGACTCCGGCAGGCCGGACACACAGTAGTAACAGTCACCAAGGATTTTGATCCGCATACATTCATTTTCCTGCATATGAAAAGGTAGAACACAAGCTCAGCACGGGGTCAGATAAAGGTCACAGTGATGGCCAGTACAGAGAGCTTTTGAATTTAATCACATAATAGCATGAAATCAAATAATCTGTTTGACCACATATTTGCAGGAATATGACAAATACATCATGAAGCAAGAAAAAATGGCCATAAATGCAAGACACATTATGAGTTTTATCATTTAGCCTCCAATGAAAAAGCAAAATTAGCACTTGTTATGATTTGTTACTTAGTGCCAGAATCCAATAATGAAATGTTTACCTTGGCAATTTGATCAAATTTGCCAAAAAGCTCATTCAGCATGTGTACGAGCTCTCCAGGTGAGCAGTCACTGGCAAGCCTCGTGAATCCCACTATATCAGCATACAGTATACTAAAGATGGAACATTATATATTCATCAATATATTATAGAATAATGGTTTTATATGTTTTCCAGTAATAACTGTAGCATTCAAAGACATGAAAATAAATTTGCATTGTTGTGCTCTGATAAAAATATGTGCCTTAATAGTATAGTACAGTACAGTACTGCTAAGTCATATAAGCGGTAAACAAAATAAATAATACGTGCCTGACATTAGTGTGTCTTTGGACATAGAGGTTGTGAAAATTGTTTGTGTTCTCAATCTGGCCGAAGTTTGGACCCTTCAGTCTCTGGATGATCTCAGCTTTCATCACCCGGGCAATGTGAGCTGGCAGCAGAGACAACAGGAGACGCTCCTGATGGCAGCAATACAAAGACAGAAGAAGAAAGCAGTTCAAGGATGGTCAGGAAAAAAAGCAGATTATTGTAATAAATATTATAGGGTTTGATATCGGAAAATACATTATTTTCAATCAACAATGTCTTAAATTTGTGCAATAAAGTGTTATCTTATAATCAAAAAACAGTACTACAGCCTCTTGTTGTTTTTAATGTTATTGTTAATATAACAGTGTCAATCGTATCCTGGTGTGCCCTCGATTTTTTTGGTCTGGCATCCAGGACAGAAGCACTGCTGTGCATGGGAAATCTTACGTTTTTATTGGATGCCCAACAGTTAGTTCAGTAGTTGTAGCTTCTGAGTATTTTCTCACAGGGTTTTCATTGCTTCATGGCCCCAGGGATTCACTCAGTATGTCAGTGGCATGACCCTAAATTTTGTATAATTAAAAGTAATGCATATGCAAAACAAGAACAAAGCTTTGTAATAAGCTCTCGGATCCAAAGTTGGATTTTTTTGTGATCAAAGTATAATTACCAGGGACCTTGACTGAAAAAGTTTTTCATTTTCAGCAAATGGATATTTAATTGAATTCAGTCAATCTAATTCTGAAGCATTAACCTTTGATGACAGGAAGAGACAAAAAGCTGTCATCATCATGTCGTCGGCCTCAACAAGAGCCATGTGAAAGTTAATTGGGCAATAGATTGTGTCAAGTTGACCTCCTCTAACTCAAAGTAACTATTAATGTTAAGAAAAACAAAAAACAACAACCTGCCAACCCAGCTACCAGAATACAGACGCCACTGTTATTCACCTACCCCCTTTTCTTTAATCTAGTGGTTGCTTAGCATCTCTCTGTTTTTCTCTGAGGCTACTGTGGGGATTACTCTAAGCCAACCTTCCTTGTAATTAGCAAATAAAACTCCTCTTAGGGTGAGGAGAAGTTCAAGATCGGAGAAAAAACTTAATTAAGCCAATGTCACCTCCAACTCGACAAGTTTTCTGCACCATTGATCTTCTCCCTGCACTGCTACTAAGGATCAGAGGGTTCATGATGCCTGCTGACAAACACACATAGTCCTCCCCTTGGACCACTCGTACCAAAAATGTATGCACTCACTGTACTGCAGGGTACTTTGGATAAAAGCATGCAGCAAACAGCATATATTATGAGTGCCCGAGAGCATGTGTCTCTGCACAGTTACTACCATCTGTCGCAGGCAGCAGTGGCACTCCAGGGCTACTGCCAAACACTCCACCCAAAGGCATTTTCAGCTTCACTCATGGTAGTTGTACCAACACAAGCTGGATTCACCATTGGAATAACCAGCTCCACCCAAAGCCTGGGCATTGACAACAACAGTGGGATTCATTCATCACTCATCAGATAGTTAGGGTTAAACTGCTATCTTAAACTGCAGCCGCTGTAGTAAACAGCTAGCTACAACCCAGGCAGACACAGCAGTAAGCTTTAATCAACACCTCGCTAATTTCTAACAGGAAGCCATGCTGCCCTTATGAAGCAGCACCAAATTCGCTTGCATTAGTTGTACTCAACTGTTCTAGAGAAAAAGTACAATTGCATAGATACACAAACAATGTGGCTGTTTGGCAGTATACCATAGAAAACAAACTTTGGAATGTCATCTGTTCATAAACAGCATTCAAATAGGTATTTAGAATTTAAAGGGGGTGTTGAAAATGTGGACACAAAGAAATGTTTTATCATAAAGGAGTCCAAACACCTGATGTGGAGAGACAAATTCAGTGGGACATCAACTACAAAATGTGTTACTTTGTGCTTCTCAATTGGGTATATGGGGACAAAGAAAACAGGTCCCTTTGGTCATGTAAGAACGTTTCACATTGCTATCACGTTTTGTGAAAATCCAGTATTTAGGATATTGTATTTACAAACAGCACATTTAAAGGGGCTCTGTGGTCGTAAGGTTTATGTTAGCGGACTTCATATCTAAACATTAGCTACTGTTGCTCACTGTTAGCAGAGTGGAAAAGCACTGAGGCAAAGCACTTGAGAGCATAAAGTCACATCCCTTCAACGATTGCAGAAAATCCAACCAGAGTCCTTCATAAATTAATCCACAGTCCAGCTGCATTAGACAACTTAAACAAATGGTCCACAGGTTTTATAGGCAAGGTCTCATTTTTCATGTAACATTACAATCCGTTCACATATGGCCAAGAAAGACTAATTAATACATGTACATTGCTGTAAATTGTTACATATGGCCCCTTTAACAAAGGTTGTAGAGCCCCCTTATGTTAAATGATGTAGTTGCAGATATTCTTATATCTTGTTAATCAACTGCAGAGATTTCAGCCACCAGCCACAAGATGCTTAAGAGCTTTTACTACAGAGAATTTAGTGCATGTGCAGCAGGCTCCAGGGACTCAACATAATCATCACACTATCTTAGGTCATTAACAATTACCACATTCTGTAAAACACAATTCCTGGCACGAGTCCTCTGTGGACTTCCCTTTCCTTCCCATCAGGCACTAACAGTATGTAAAGCCCAATGAATTCCATGACTCACAAATTTTAGAGTAAAAACACTGCAAGCACAGCATGGAGATCAACGGTTAATTAATGGTGAATGATGAACAGTAATTTAGCACAATGCAGCTGTACGAGACACACATGTTCATTGACAAAACAAAGAATTAGCTCTAAAGATGCATTTGAAGTTGCATTGACGATATTCTGATAAAAACAGGCTCAACACCAGCTCTTTCAAGTAGTTGCCAGGCTGGCAACCAAGCTGCAGCATTTGGTTGCAGAAACTGTAGATACAGTATGTCAGATTTTTCTAATCAGTCCTGTTCAACACTCCTGCTTCAGAGATACAGTACACAGTTTTTTTTTTATTTTCAGACAAGGTTATACTGAATATCACATTTATTTTTCAGGACAGAAGAGGAACCCGATACAGATATTGAATAAAGATCAGTCCCATTTTTTATTTGAATCTTTAGTGTTATCAATTAACGTGTTCACCCTTAATTCCTGGTAGGCCTAGACCAGGGGTCAGCAACCTTTACTATCAAAAGAGCCATTTTAGCCCCCGTCCCTCGCTAAAGAAATCTGTCTGGAGCCGCAAAACATATTTGTGTCTTATGATGAAGGTAACGCAGACTAGAAAGTCTAAATTAGCCTAACAAGTTCATTAATAGGCCTAAATGAGCATTCATTCATATTTTCACATCATGTGGCAACTCTGCAGTGGGCTACTTATGCTTACAGTATAAAGGTACTTGAACTTTGCATTTCCATTTCAATGATGCCATGTTTTGGTGCATTTATGAAATAAAATAACTAGCCTACAATAAATAGAAATAGAGTAGCAATACAGAACTATATATGCAGACCTACTTAAGTCCTCCCTGTGTTTGTGAAAATGTACAAAATAAAAAGTAGTCTCATTTGATAATAAATAAAACATAGCGGCAGCCAAGATTTAAAAACACAGGACAGGTTAAATTTTATTTTAGTCCATTTCAGTGAGTTAATCCTTCTTTTTTTATCCTCAGCCACATACAGCAATCAATCCTCGGGCTTGAGCATTAAACACAATGATATTAACTCAGGATCATTCACAATTAATCACATCTTGATAGAACAGATACAATTCCGTGTGTAGGCATTTTTACCGTCGGAGAAGGTAGGAATCACTGTAGGCCTAAAATGGTGATGATGATTAAAAAAATAGATAAATATTATTCATTTCCATGTAAAATGTCGAAGCCACAGGGAGCCACTGCAGAGGGGCAAAAGAGCCGCAGGTTGCAGACCCCTGGGCTAGACAAAATATGCTCAAAAATGAATCTAGCAAGTCACTAGTTGTTTTGCCAGTGTCTCTGAAGCACATTCCTGTGTGCACACAGGTAAAAACACCAACGCACATGTGGTGTTGTCTTGCCCCAGTTCAGACTGTGACAGGACTATTTAAATATTACTAATGCAACAGCTAATAAATTATTGATTTTGGGGTGCACATTTTTCGGTTATATGTTATGCAATTGTTGCCACTGATGGCAACCAAATTTCAACCGTTAATGTCGAGCTCTCTCAAAAAAGCTGAACAGTTTCTGTAAAGTGAATGAAAAAATAACAGAAAAGTTCTGCAGAAACCCTTTTAGCATCAACATCAGTTACTTTGCTCTGGATTAAATATCATTCTCCATGTGTGCCATAATGTTGTTTTAATGTATTTACTCCTTGTCGTCATCATCATTATAATCACTGCCAGACTCGCCCCACTCATCTTTCATGATCCACTCCTCACTCTCTCATTTTCATCATAATTGTAATCCACACCACCATCATCACTATTATCACTGCCACATGTACTCAATTACTCACTGCCAGCCTGGCTTTCACTGGCTCACTGGTAATTAGGACTTATTTAAACCACTTTACCTGTTGTCTCTTCTCAAACTCCAGTTTAATTGGGGACTTGATGCAGTTGCAGGTGTCCTGATAAGTCTGTTTAAGCGCCAACTCCATTAGGTGCTTGTGATACGCCCCTGCCATGTTCCCACACATGAAAATGATGATATTGGCCAAAATCTGTAAAGGGGCAGAAGTCAGACAAAGCTGGTATTAGATAAATATCAGACCAAAACAATTTTCAAGTCAAATATATTAATGGGTGACAACAGAAAAAGGGAGTACATTCAACAGAAGTATCTGTTGACCTGTTAGCTTTTGTACACAAATGAAACTGACCGGGTCAGAAAAGCCATTTTAACTGCAGTGGCTACAGTTTAAAGACAACTACATTAGATATAAAACCAGGAAAACAGCAATATGCTTTAGCAAGTCGTGAGGAAGCAACGAGTTTAATGATATGATGTAACCAAGGCTTGAAAAAACCTCCAAAGTCAGAAATAGGGCAAAAGCTTTTCCTTAGGGGTACTAACTAGGCCCCGGCAACCGAGATCATGCAGTAATGTCGACATCTAGTACCGCACACTGTATTTCAGGACAATGTGGCATTCATAATCTACACGGCTAAATTCAGTTATTGTAAGAATACAGTTTCCATCTGCTGATGGTATCAGGATTAAAGAAAGAGCACAATGGTGAGATAAGAGAATAAGATATGTGTGCGTGTGTGTGTGCGCGCGCGCACGTGTGCGTCTGAACACAGCCCTCTGCTTCGTTGTTTACTGCCTAAAAATAGCATCATGTATTCCTCGCATCAGCTGTATTGTAGCTCGATCAACCTCCCCTCTACTCAGCAGAAGAAATGAGAAATTAAAAATATTTTTACATAAATTCAGGTTAATCTCACACATGAGGCCTATATGTTTCTTAATTAGTGCTACAATAGCAAACACCACATCCCACCACAGGCTCTATTTGACCATGACGTGGCTTAAGCTCCTGTTAAGATGGATG
Organism: Pagrus major; assembly: GCF_040436345.1. Taxonomy (NCBI): domain Eukaryota; kingdom Metazoa; phylum Chordata; class Actinopteri; order Spariformes; family Sparidae; genus Pagrus; species Pagrus major. The sequence goes on from NC_133231.1 coordinate 11,414,369, forward strand.
TTAAGGTACAATACATCTCCATTGTATTTATTGTGATATATAATTTTAACTGATAAGTATTCAACATTTCCCAACCCCCTATACTACACCTTTGTTAATACATCTGAAGTCCATTTATAAAATAATATCTAGACAATGCTTGAAATCTCAAAGTCATTAATGAGATGGCCTCAAAGCTTTTATCAAATTAAGTTGAAACCATGATCAAGTTGTAGTTTTCTTGCCTTTCTATTTGCTTCTAGTTATAAATCTTGGTGATGTCTATCAATAAGACGGTATTTTCCCAAGAATTCTTAACTTAGCTTTATCTGATCTTAATTTTATTTATATATTTTATATTTTATTTTCAGTCCAATTTCTAACTTTTACACATACTTCCTTGCTCACTTCCCATTTGTGAATCCTGAGATGTAAGCTAAGTCCGACAAACTAAAGCAGAGTCTATGTCCTAAGATCAAAACAGAGGGAGAGCACCCTTTTTTGATTTTGCTAACTTGGCATTTTCTGACATTCTGACATTCCCCTCAGGCAAATCATTTTCTGCCCAACTAGTTTAAAGGATCTAGAATATTAGAAAAGATTTGTCTATTGTCATCCATTCAACATTTTTCTTTTTTTTTTCTGGTGAGCACATGGCATTACAGCCTCACACGGCCACAAGCATTGCTCACATATACTTTTTGGCTTGTATTCACATCCGACTCACTCTTCATTCAAAAGAGACAAGGTGAGTCACTAACATCGTCATGGCCAATACTGTACCTGATGCTTACAAAACATGTCATACTGAGCTATATTCAAAGGAAAAGAAAGAAATGATGAATACAAAAAGCTTACGTCCAAGGACAGTTGTTCCTGCCATGCAATGTTCCACTATAATAGCAGAGACTACACAACAAGAAACTGTTGTTACACATGACATAAGAACAAATGCTCTTCACTATATACAGAGTGCAAATTGTGATCTGTGAAATGTGCAGTCTCTTCTGCTTATTTTAATTTCAAAACAGTGCTTGATTTTCATTCACATTTCATGTATCTCTCATGGCAGGACTACATAGGAAGCTCCATTAGAGAAACCAATATGATAAGATGTGGCCCAGTGATAACAGGTAAATGTACAAAGACCCAGGAGGACCCAATAACCTTGCGCTCAATATTTGGCAATATAAAGCAAATGGACAATTTAATGGTTCTCTACTATCGCATTTAAAAAAAGAAAATTTTCCCTGTCCTTCACTCTTCCACTCACAGTCATGTTCCATCCTCTCGTTTCTGCCTGCCTCGTCTCATTCTCACCAATTTCCCTTTTCACTTGCAGCCTCTTTCTGTCCAGCATGATGGCAACCTTATTGACACACTGACCATTTCAATTTGCCCCCTCTCTTTTGACGTAAATGTGCCCAACAGATTTACATTAAAGCACACGGAGAATAAGCCTGTGACCTTTTGCACAAAGAACAAACACGTTGTTTTTGTTAAAAGAATCGGAGCAAGAAGAACAAAACTGCCTAAGTCATGTTTTTTTTCAACTCACAAACCAAAAAATATGTCCTTTTTATCTATTCTACAGCTGCAAGATTATTCTCAAATACTAACTAAATGCTAACAACAACAGTGCTAATATGGCTTCTTTTTGCTAACAGTACGGACAGGTCACTTCCTGCAACTCTTTCTTGAATAACAAGAGACAGATTACTCATCAGCACAAATCAATGTGTTCTATTACCAGGACCTAGAGCATGCAATATCTATAAAACAATTCACAACCAACAACAAACTCATAATTAAGGGTACAGCTGTATACAGCATCCTTACTGAGAAAACAGGATTGGATCTGTATGTTCAGACAAGCATGCCGTTCTAAATATATATCAGATGAATGTATTTAACACTGTGAATACAGCAACAATCTACCTGGCTCTCCTTTATGTTTGACAAAAGCAAACATCAGGGGCAGAGGCTTTGTGCATGAATGTGCACTGCTGGCTGGGTTTATGTTCACATTTATTCACTGTATTTGGGACAGACGTGCCTCTTGCTGTCGACTGAATTTATTATCTCCTCTCTGAACATTTCCAAACACTGAAAGAAGACACACAATCTGAGTTTTTTTGTAAATTAAAGGCATTACATTTACAAACCTGGCTTAGTTCACATTTGTTTATTTCTATAGAAAGTCTGACAAACGAGTCTGAACTTTGTGGCACAGAACAGTGTTCAAAGCATTGGGTTTGGACAAGTAGATGAAATGATTTAGTGGAGCCTTTGTAAGCTGCTTTCTAAAAGGTTTTCTGCAGCCCATACATCATATGCAATATTTTACAACCTTGCTAAGTATCATCATATTTAATTGAGAATCCATTCAGCTACCTATTCATTCTCTCTTTGTGAGCCCGCAACATCAGCTAGAAAAGCCTGATTGCAATTTGGTAGATTACAACTCCTTTTTGGCTGTTTTGGGTGGAGGTTGAAAAAACAGATTCTGATATTTTTTGAACATGCTAGAAAAAGTATAACAAACATATCTTAAAATACAGTTGCCATCATGCAGAAAGTTTTTCAGCAGCTCAAGAGATTACATTCAGTTACATCCTGGGTGCTACTCTAATAGCTGACATCTGTTAGACAAGACTCTGACAGCAATCCAGGCCATCTCAAAGGTCAGCTGTGTGAATTGGCTAACTGTGTGAACCATACATACCTCACTGGTACCCAATTACAGATAACGGTGAGGTTAGGTGAGGATGGCCTGTAAAGGGCTTTGAGCCCCGCCGGTGAATTCTGGGATTATCTAAATGAGAGAGTTTAACCCTAGGCAGGCTATTATGGCTGTTATGTGTAGAGGAAATGTTGTTTTGTTTTAATGACCTCCAGCAGGGGTGTTGTCTTGATCCATTTAATATAAATTACAAGTACAAATCAATAACTCAGCATTGTACAGATATACCTTCTTATTAAACAGAAACTGAGAAAGTTAACAATTCTTAAGAAAGAAGTGCAGCAGGAAACCTAAATTCTGGTTGACACACAATGAAAACATGTTTTCTCTAATAGCTCGAGGCTCAATTTTCAAATAAAGAAGACAAGAAATGAGAAACCAGTCAAAGTTAAATGTTAAGCAAAAGTAAAAACCTTCATTTGGATTGAAATGAAGCCCTACAGCTCCTCAAACAGGTAATATATGTAATATGCAACAGCTGAGATGAGGCTAAAATAGTTTTATTAATTGAGTGTTAAATCTTCAATAATTTATCACAGCACTGACAAAAATGGCCAATGAAAGTTGTTTTTGGTCGGAGAGGGGAGGCTGTGATATAAAAACAGGATAGGCAACCTAATTAATTTTCTGTATTGCTGTGAGGCTAATCACAGAGAATGAGTGAGAGTTGTGACTTGGAAATTAGAATCCTCTGTAACAGAATATATGTTTTATCCTTACCGAGCATTCAACTGATGTAAAATAGTGTGTGTAGGCATAATAAGACCAAGTATTTTTATGTTGAGTTTTCAGATTATTTGTCACGGTTTAGTTACAAAGAATATAGTTTTAGAAAAATACCAATTTAACAATGCGGCACTGTTGTACACACTCCATGCAAGAAAAAGTGGAATTAAATATTTCTAAATGTTACATGCACATAGGAGACCCAACAGAGCGCTTTCACCTCTTAAGCATATGAGCTGGTTCATTAACACTTCAATAAGCCAGCACTGTAAAGATTAATGGACATAAAGTGGAGATGTGAGATTGGCGGCTAGTCTGGCTCTGTATAAAACAAAATTTGCCTACCAGGACCTCCAAAGCTTACTGATTTCCGCGTTATATTTCAGTTTTGTAATTTGTTGAACACCCAAAGTGTAAAAACAATATGTTTTGGTGTTTTAGGGTGTTATGTGTCAGACTGTGGCTTGGTACAGTCACTTCCTGGAGTCTTGTCATCACTGTGAGGCTGCCAGGCAAACAGTAGAAATACTGGCTGCTGGTGGTAGCTTCACATTTACTGAATAGTATTAAGAGTGGTATAAATTTTCTTTCCATCTCTCTGCAACAAAGAAAATGTCAACTATTCCTTTAAAGGTCTTCCATGCTGTACTTTAGCAACAACGTGCTATTTTGTCCACAAGGGATTAAATGAGCAGTTATCCTTTTCAGCCAAGCAAGCAGACAAAGACAACATTTTTTGTACCATTGGCATGGTTAAAGACAGTCTTGAGCTGTAAAATGTTGGGCAGGGAATGATTACTGAAACAGTTATGGGTTTAGCACATGTGTACATCAACAACAGCTCGAAGGATATCTGGAGGGATTATTGGCCTTTTTTGTGGCAGTCTTCAAGATGTAAGTGCCTCTTAACAACAGCCGTTGTATCAGGCATAGAACAGAATTTCCCATTAATCTTCTTTGCCAAATTCTTCCCAGCAGATTACAGTATCTAAACCAGTGACCTTTAAATTTCTAGCTCTGCAAGCAACTAATTAAAAATGCATTCAGAGACACATTTTATTCACAATTCAACTGGGTGTGCAGGCAAAATAACAGGTCAGCTATTCAAAATAAGGACATACCTGTGGGTTTTTGAGTTGTTGGTTAGACAAAAAAAAAAGCCATTTGATTTTTGTTTTTACATTTTGAGGGCTGAATTAATTAGATATAGTTTGTTTTTTACAACACCCAAAAAGGAAGGGGACCAATTTAGAGTGCTACTGTGAGTCTCTTGCTCTAGAAAAACACAATCTTTATAAGACATGATTATATATACACTATGCATGCACTGCCTATCCTTAGCCTAGTCATTTAAAGTGATTATGCTACTGGCTAAGACAATTTACTTTAGCACTCTCTCGACAAATTACAGCAACAGAAAAAAACTTAACTCAGTGTCCAACCAGAGGCAATTACCAGGAAGGCCAGGAAATAATGGCGTTATAAGGCCAAAAAGAGTGTCAGACAACATCTGATTGAACTGCATGCTGTAGTGCAACAAATCCATCAGCCTCACCTTGCATGAAAAGCTGGAGAGGTTTTTATAGTTGCTATCCAGTAGTTACCCTCTGACACAAAAGTCACCCAACCTCACTGCTCTGAAAAGTAGGATGTAAGCCATAGCCTCACCCAACACAAAAGGTTGGGCCGACATTGGCACATTGCCAAAGAAATACACTCCACATGACATACATTTACATAGGTGCAAACAAAAGCACAAATATACAGTAGGCACACACAAACACTTTAAACAAGTACATGTAATTCCATATTGTCACATTAGGACATATAATCAAATTATTCCAGAAAAAACGGCTGAGCAGCTGTTAAATAATAAAATAACAGCCAATCCAGCAAATTAAATGATTGACAATTTAAAGTACCTCATCTTTTTGAAGCAAAAATCATATACAAATCCAACGTTGCCATTAAGCAGTTCTGCTTGTTGTTTTGCAACACTGCTCACAATGAACTGATACAACCATGAGAGGTTGCTAGTGCAGAAACGGTATGTTAAACCTGTTTCAGCTTTTCCCAGCTCGATGTCAAAACACAAAGAAAAAGGCTTCTGATCAAATTTGGCCTCCAACCAAATGGGCATAATATCAAGGAACATATTAAATCAAGCTACATAAACTGATTAGTGGTAGATTACTTAGGAGCATTCGTACACTGGCGGTTAATTTGGATCTACGAGCACACTATGACTGTGTCGTATGTCTCAGGGATGCTGTTTCCATGGCACACTGAATGTACAAAACCATAAGAGGTACAAGAACTTGAATCGTTTCATAATTGTAACTATAAAAATCCTGTGTGGAGAGATGATATCATCACTGTCAAAATGTATAAAAATGTTATTTATTGAGGTTTAAAAACTTCACCAACTTCTGGTTTTTGGTGTTAAAAAGGCCGTAATATTCTAACTTCTCCATCTTTTAGCAAATATACCATGTGTGCAGGCTGCAGTCATATACAAATGTCCACAAATGCTGTTTTTCCACTAGCACTTTTGGCCGCGCCAAATCAAACCGAGCCGCGCTGATTTGCGCTTCCATCACCAGATTTACTGCTACCTGCAGCCAACTCGTAACAAGCACCCGTTTCCCCCTCAAATCGATTCTCAACTCATGTCTGTGCAGGAAACCTCAGAGAAAGACGTTGTCAGTGTGTTCAGCTCTCAGTACTTTTTTAGCTGCCATCTGAATCTCTCATCTTGTTTGTACTTTCAAACATCTGCTGTGTTACCGTTTTGTCGTGTTCGCTTCCAACTGTTTCAGCAGTCATGTTTAGTAGCTGCTGATGAAAACACAACGTTTCCTGTAATGCTGCTTCATAACAAAAGCTTTTAAATGACTAAATAATGGGGGGCTTTTATGGTGAAGAAGTTACAGTAAATGAAACGTGTTTGTAACTGAATTAACAGACCATTTTGTTAGCGGTGATTCTTCGATAGTACTGTAGGGATTGAGACAAGAGCGTCATTGGTTTAAGATGCACCTTCAAGTAGTAGCCCAGTTGTGGTGAAAATGCAAAATCCCCGCCACACCAGGCTGCCATGCCGAGTCAAACCAAATAGAGCCAGGCCACCAGATGTAATGGAAAAACGGCATTCACAACTTAAAAGGTCCCTATTTTCAGGACATACATGGGACTTCCTGTTTCTACAAAAGAAGCCTTTTATTTAACCCTGTAAAGTGTGCTTAAATTATTGACATTTACAAAATATATAAATTGAAAAAATTTCAAATTCAACTGCAATTTATAACCTGGTTCAAATCAAATCAATTTTATTTATATAGCCCAAAATCACAATCACATTGCCTCAGTGGGCTTTACAATCTGTACAGTGAACGACATCCTCTGTCATTAGACCCTCAATTCGAGTGAAACTTGCCACGAATGAGGAAAAACTTGCCAACCTGGTTACTAGTACCGCTGTCATTTTTTTCTTTTATATGTATTTTACACATAAAATGCCAACACATGCTCAAATACAGACTTGGCCTTAAGCACAGTCAATAAACTGATAAAACCAAAACAACAACAACAACAACAACATCTCTGTCACTGACAACAAATAAAATACTAATAACAGAACATGAAGCAGGAAGGATCTGGCGGAGTCTGTTTACTAGAGAGCATTTCATTCCTTGGCAATGTCACATCTCGCACGGCATGCCATCTTGACTGCCAATTGAGCAGCAATCTGTCTCCTTCCAACATTGGCTACTTGACACACACACAGACCTTACTAATATGTCTGTCAGTCACCTCACAAAAAAAGAAAAGAGCCACCAACAACTCAATATCTTTATAAGCAGGTGGAATGAAAAGGCAACAAAATGTGTAGTGTTTTCTCCTCTTCTCTGCTTGTCATTCATTCATAGACTCACTATATTCTTAATCAAATGCTCCCAATTCAAACATTAGTCTTTACAGTATACTACCTATCATTTTTAAGCATTGCTCTAACTTAAATTCAAGATATTTGGTATAATTTCAGTTGCACTACACAAAGACAAGCAAGAGAAGTCGAGGTGTCTTTCAATGTATTTTTTGTATACCATTGCAAAAATGATCTGTAGATACTTTTCCCTTCTTCCAGGCATGTCATGTGTTCCAGAACCATTATCACCACGGTTATTTTTTGTTTGGACATTTCCATTAGCTTGACTTTCCTTCCATATTTTTCTGTCTTTGATTTTGTTCTCACAGTATAAGTATTTTCGTCTTTAAATTAACTTGCTGGGTGTTATTCTTCAAATTAAAGACTACCTTTACACATAGCACAGGCATTTATAATTAAAGTATAAAATCTTATCAAAACAAAAAGCCCACAAAAAAGGAACAAGGAGAACTTTTTTGTTTAGCCAAGAAATATTAAAATTATGATAATAGTGTAATTAATCCTTATATACTTCAATTAGTAAGAAATATCATCCTTTTTTATTTCACTCACTACTTTTCACTGAATGATGCTATCCTATATTTTTACAAGAGAGATTCTCATAAAGGACACTCCCCTCTGGCAGATTTCCACGAGAATTGTGCTGACAGGCAAACTGACCTGATGCACAAGAGGAGCTGGCAGATAGTGACCATGTAGCATACAGCTCGGGGCATCCCAGATGCCGGTTTGCCCATGCTATAGTAACACTTGAAAGAAGATTAGGCTGGGACCAAATAATAAGCCATCACAGCAGTTTACAGATGCAATAGAGAATGTTTGTGAAGGTTTATGAACAGGGAATACAGAGAGATGTGAAGATACAGCCACAAGAATCATCAGCCACTCGAGCTCTTTTTTCGCAAGCTGTCAATATTTACTGTCATTATGTGCATTATTTTGTTAGTCTAAGAAGAATCCTTTTAAAAAGAAGCGCAGAAGCTTTGTTCCAGTTATCTAAATGACAATATGTCTTTTGAATATGAGACTATAAATTGTCCTTTTGATCAATTCTTTCAGCGAGTTAAGTTATTGTTGGCCTTATGCTCAGCGAAGCTCTAAAAGCAGTCCCAAACAGCAATTTTTCCAACAGCTTGACTGTTGAGCACACGGTATATATCCTTTAGAGAAGCCTGCAAAGAATCTTAGCATGACAATCATATTGTACGGGAGAATATTGTACCATTTATGATAAATTCTTTATTGTGTGGCCACAATTCAGTCGGACTGCATTTAAGCAGCAGAGCCAAGAAACAATACCCACAGTGAAGGTATAGAGAGAAGCACTTTAAATGTAGGAAGTCCCTGAGATGAGCCATAGTAAAACAATAATGAGGTGTGTTTTGTGATATGCTTGTTACATTAATGTTGTTTCCTTTGGCAATAACTAGATTTGCAACAACTGACTCTTGGAATCAGGTTTAAATGAGCTCAAATTAATTAAAGTCTGCATTAACAGATAATTGGTTTGCTGATATTATTTCTTTGTCTCTATCAGCATATGCCAAGTGCCTGAACATTTTGTGCTTAAAACAGCAATACTGCTGGAAAGAGGGTGACCTTTTAACAAAGTATTAAAAAAAAAACCCATTAGAATTTCTATCACTCACCTGCTATGCTAACTTAGTTTTAGTTTAAAGGTCACATTTGTTTGTTTGCTAAAAATACAGACTGTATGTTTAAAATTACCAGAAATGGTCATTTTATGAGCAGGAAGGAAAAACAAATGTCTGGGAAGGAAAAAACAATTCCATTAAGATTCCATCTGGATAATAAAACAAAACAAAAAAGAAACAGTGGTTACACTTGCAGGATATAGTGTAGCTATGTCTAACTAAAAGCTTTGTCTAAAGCAGCAGGTTGAGTGTCTGCAGACTATAAAGCAGCTTCATGTGTGCTTGGTGTAGTGAGCCCAATCAGTGGGCTTTCAAAAGAGTCAGGTTGAAAATATCCAATATTATTCTTTAAGCATTCTGCTTCTATTTGTTGTTTTCCTAAAGACTAGTGAATGACAACACAGGCCCACTGAATGGTAGGGAGTGAATATAAAGAAATCGACTCCTACTTCTTGGCCGGGATCAGGATAACTAGCTCGTAACACCTCATAAAATGGTGAAAAGTCATTTTAAAGCTTTGGTTTTTATACGACCTAATAAAACAATGTAAAACATGATAACAAGTGAACTACAGGGGTGATGCTGGATGGATTTTGTTACCTTTGGACAGAGCCAGTCTAGCCATTTCCCCCTGAACTCATTCTTTGTTAAACTAAGCTAACTGGCTGCTGGCTCCAGTTACATATTTACCGTACAGAAATGAGACAGTGTTGTAATCAGATTGTTCTCTTTAGTCTTTTTCTATACGCTGTGAAGTTGTGACACACTAGTTAAGTCATTAATTAATACTGATTAAATATCAAATTGTGTTAAGTTCAGGTACACAGACGTGTGTGCATGTTTTGTCGACAGTCTGTTCTGTTGTATATCAATGTGTCTCTACCATTAATGCACACTTATGTTTAAACACCTTACCTGCCACACTACTGGTTCCATGTGATCAGCTGTGGTAGACAGGCTGACACTCAACACAAGGGTATGAGAGGCGGAGGTCAGGACGCTGGCGATGATAGCGTCCCGCATAGAGAACGGCAGCATGGTGTAAACCACAAACACAATGAACAGGAAGAATGACACCTGTGGAGAAAGAGACACACTTATGACACACCTGCAGGAGAAAACAACAGAGAGAGAATGACAAAGAGAGGGAGAGCAATGGATGCACAAGAAAAGAAAATACAGACAGAAATAAAATATCAGTGTTGACAGTCCTGTGGGGAAAGAAAGAGCATGATCCACTGAGTCTGCACACCACCAACACTGCTTGCTAAAGTCAAGTTTATTTATGCACAGCTACATCAGTGGCATCATAAAATAAAGAACATAAAAACCATGCCTGCTTGGCGAGGTATTCAATATGAAGCTAGAGACTAAGACACAAAAGGAAAAGCAAGGGAGGAATACACGTATATTTGTGCCATTAAACATTTGTCAATCTATTCCTACATTCTTAGCATCTTTGCCTTACCTAAGCCCCCCTGATTGCAGGAAGTAGAAAAAAGGGACAATCAGCTTTGACACTTAAAATCTGACGCCTCTGATGTAGCATGTAGAGTGTTTCCCTTTCTCCAAAAGCTCCACACACACACACACACACACACACACACACACACACACACACACACACACAGAAGAGACACACAGTTCTTAAATATGCCTTCTGCTGCAGGGTTTAAGCAGCTCATCTGCTGTCATGCATGGATAGAAAGAGGCCAGTGTTCTCACACACTGCAGCCAGGTGCCAGTTAACCTTTCTTGGGTTATTTGCAGGGCTGGGGTGTAGGGGGAAGTGAGATGGAAAGAGGAAAGGAAAGCGCAAGAGAGGGGTAGTGAGTGAAAATGAGGTAAAACAGTACCTCCTCTGTTCAAGCTTGAGGGACTAACATACCGTTCTATACTGCTACTCTCTTTATGGCTAACTGTGGCAGTGAATGTAAATTGTGTCAAATATCAAAGATGGTCTGGTACCTTTAAGAGAACGTTTTATTCATGTTTGAGTTAAAATTGTGTTTAAATGAGTAAATTGCTTCTGCATTTGCAAACCTTCTGCTATTATTATTTTTGTTGCTATATGATCATCAGCAGATGGTGACTGCTGCTCTTTGAAGAACAGGAGTAGAAGTCAAGTGAAACCAACACGTAGGTCAGCTTGATGCACCAGGAACGTTAACACTTCATACTGAATTTTAAAACAGCATACTCTGAATCTCTGATAACTTATTTTTTCTCTCGCAAAAAGAATACTATACTGATTAATGAGCAATTAGCAAAGTAGCTCTTCAAAACTTCATACAAGGGACAGTGTCCCTGCTTTTATTTCTTGTGCTAGCAATGTTTGCCGCTTATCATTAGAGAAACAAAGCCAATTTATTACATTTTTTAAAGATGTAATCTAATAGTAGTTTAATATTGTGCAACAAAACAAGGAGGACATGCTTCCATCCAAATTCTTCCTGTTCACATTTCGCTATAGCACAGTAATCTTGTAGTAGGGCTGGGCGATATGGCCAAAACTGTTATCACGATATGTTTTTTTATATTGATCAATGTCGATAATTATCACGATATACAGTATATTTAACAATAATAATGTTGAATTGACAGTTTTAAGAGTATTTTCCTTAGGACAGAACCCAAAACAAACCAGAAGGTTAATTATGGTTTATAAAATACAATTGTTTATTGTCAGAATGAATAGGTGACAAACATTCAACAGAACCAACCAACCAAATGGCTTTATGTTAAACACTGAATAAATAAAATGAATATGTACAACAAATTGCTTGTTTCAAACGTGTCTCAAACATTTTAGAGGTGGTATACTGAACTGAACATTGATTAAAGAAAATAAAATAAAAAGGTAAATGTTGAGGATGATTATGCTACTGTATTCTTTGAATATTGCACATTCTTGAGCTTGCAGGTAGTTGTTCAGGTCAGCTTTAATGCCTCCTGTTCTGTAAGACCTGATGTGGTTCGGACGTGTGACCAGACCACACCGTGCTTATAGGCATCATATGTTTAGCGATACAGTACGTAATTGCGCTGGTTATGTCTCTATGTCGCTTCGGTTTCTTTTCATGTGGGGTAATGGCTGAAAAAGCAGCCGCAACTGTTGGTTGTCAAACTGAAGTTTGACTTGTAGAAGCAGTGGGGCTGGGCTGTTGGCTACTCGAGGGGAGGCTGACGCTAGCATGATAGCGCAAACTCATACTTTCGGAGTACTGTTTGGGACTGTACCTTTCGAGATGATGGAAGAGGTTGGTGGTGTTTCCAGTTCTGCTGAGGACTGGTCGCCGACACATTTTGCACCTAATGGTGGTCTGTCCTTTGTCAGACTTCAGGTAGCCGAACTATTTCCAAATCACCGAAGTGGTATGACCTTTCTTCAGTACAATTTCTTCGTCTTTGTCAGCTTCCTCGCACTCTGTTTCGCTGGTCGGACCGCTCATTGTCTTGTGTCGGCTCGACACACAGGTGGTCACCGTCATTCTGAGTTGTTGTGAGTGGGAGGGGCCGGAAACATGTATCAACCACATGCATTTTTTTCTCTGCTGTGCGATTGGCTGTTGATGTAGTGTTTTCTAGGTAAAGGAAAACGGACTCAAAAATAACTATCGAAAATAAATGTCATAAATTTATCATCGTTATAGTGTAAAATTTTATCATGAAAATGGTCGAGATTGTATTATCGCCCAGCCCTACCTTGTAGGATACACTTACGGGTGGAACACATATCCCGAGAGAGCGGCACGTGTGCTTGGCGGAACGTCATTTATTCATTACTTTTTCCGCAACACATGTGTGGTTCTCGGACAAAGTAAAGCTGAAAACAATCCGTAGACAGTCATATCGACATCATACCAGCGTTTCACTACAGTTTTAATGTCTATATATATTTGTAGAATATGTCACATGCATGAAGACAATACAGCCGTTCTGCACTATACTCTAACAATCACTAGATAGCATGGTTGGCTACACCAGAAGTTGTTGGTTGGTGGGTTCGGAGATTGTGATGAATTTAAATGTTTAACCTTAGATATATAAAATAAAGTAAACTTTAAATACTGCATTTCTGAGTCAATTGTTTAGTAAATGTAGCAACCTTTTATAGTTGGAGTCAAAGCTTAGTGCACCAAGACAGACAACAACACTGCTAGTCTGTAAGCAGAAGCCTTCATTGCCTGTAGCCCCACCGAAAAGAATAATTCACTGATGTATACAACTCTGCAATACAATAGACCTTGTTTAAATATGAAATTATAGAATTTCACCAATATGAATACAAAACAAGAAAAAATGTACCTTGGCTTTGGACAAAGAGGGTACCATATCAAAAGGAAAATGTGTTTATTATATAAAAATAATAAACTTCTGATTATTCTAAAAATCTCCTCTGCCAATTATCATCATCACCATCGTTATCATCCTCAGAATCACTGACATGTTTATATTCTTTGTTCAAGTTCAGGTCACATACAATTGATCTTCTATTGATCATTAAGCCTACACAGTTTATATATGGCATCATTTAGGCTGTATCACACCCATCATACTGGAGGACTGGTGTCACTGGCCAGTATAGTATGATCTTTTTTTAAAATGGCAGTAGCACCTTGATATATTGACAACCTGATATATCACTTTAACAGTAATTCCCTGCATGACTGCCACTGCAGAACAGGTGCAATCCTTTGCCAGTAATTTACTACACCATGGGGGCAAAGAAGGAATCAGGACAAAAAGAATCCCTTTGAGTAAAGATTATGTGAGGCACCCCCTCACATCTTCAGTTGGTCCATCTTTAAAGTTTTTGAACAAACCAGCTACAATAGAAAGTTACTAAAAAACATTTTTTTTAAGATTACTTACAATATTACAGTGGTAGTTTGGCTGAAGTGAGAAAGATGGTACCAGACATTTCTTTAAAAATGGCACCATACCAATTGTTTTCCTAAAACATACAATCTTTATATTCATACTTGACACCAAAAATTTGGTGACGTCATTTTGTTCCACATTGCAGTGTTTACCATTAATTAACCAGACTCCAGGAGCCGTCCTAGTCTAATTTGTTGCACCATAGTCTCATATTGATCCAAAAATGTTTTTCACCTCTCATAACAGCGCTTAAGCCTCTTTCACTCCAGTCAGTCGCCCCCTCCCTCCCTATCTATTTGTTTGATAGCCTCTTAATTTTTCTCTCAAAATGCACCAGATTTCTGCATTATTTTTAATTCAAAGAACATTGATATGTACAGTATACATAAAGCTTAATGATCCATTATACATTTTTACTGTTGTAAAAGCTCAACTTTTTATACGACTGCTGAAGTGCTGAACTGTCTCCGCAAAAATAATTTCTGAAGACTATTCTGCCAGAATGATGCAGTGTTTTTTTGAGTATCTCAACAACTACAAAAATCTCACAGTAATGCGTCATACAGTACGTTAGAATACAGTGTGCCACTCAAGTCCATTACAAACACTAACATTTAAGTTAACAGTTCAACTGCACTGAATGTCAAGAGTGTAGCTGTTCAACAAATCATCACATCAGTAGATAACCATCTGTGACTGACAATGAAAGATATCTTCTATTATCCCCTATCTAAATACAGTATGTGGGAAATGTTCATGTTTGGTTGAGCCGCAGTTGTAGTGGTGGTTACTGCTGTTATTTCCCCCTGTCTTTATAGAGCAGGAAACAATGTCAAATTGCTTATTAAAACAAAGATCCTGTGGTAACAACCATGGTACCAATGACCTTTGAATTGTGGCAGTTGATGTTTAAAGCCGCTGTGCTACTGTTTATGTTTTTTTAATCTGATGCAATAATATATAGAAATATATACTCTCAAGATCTGGCAAATAGCAACACCTTGAGGTATTTTTTTCTATTTCTTAAGAGAAGACTATTTCTGGACAAATTAAATCCTGTTTTTCTTTCAACCGTATAACGTTTCCAAATAATTGTTAGAAACATATTTCTGTATCTTCTTACATTTCTATACAAAATGGCAATTGCATTGGGTATTATTATACTGGATGATAGATATTAAATCTGTAAATGTATAATCCAGATCTATCTAAAGTTAGTAAACCAGACCACATAAACATACCTTCTCTGTATGCCACCTGAAGTACGTCTCTGCAGCAGTGTGAAGATGCAATAGCTTTAAACTCATTGAGTCTCAAAGTCTCAGAAAGCTACCACTTATGACTCTGAGCTTAGTCAATATAGAGCTGTGGAGACAGATGAAAGATCATACTGGAACCTGGACCTTTACACAGGGAGCCTATGGCTCATAGTAAATTTCTTAAATGACTAGGAATAAGAAGTTATAAAATAAAATAAAAATTGGCACAGGCATGTCACATATAAAACTACCAAAAAGGGTTTGAAAGACCACAACATATGCAACAATTTGTAGCAATTAACATGTATTAATCAATTTTAATGGCCATTCATGACATGAAAAATTAGATCTTCGCCTATATAAGCCTGTGGATGATTTTTTGAAGTTGTTTAATGCGGCTGGACTGTGGACTGTGAAGGACTCGGGTCAGATTTTCTGTGGCAGTCCAAAGGATGTGACTTTATACACGTTCTCCAGTGCCTCGTTTCAGTGCCTCTCTGCGAGCCGCTAACGACTGGCCTCCAGCACAACACAGACGTTCTGCAGAGCCTCTTTAATGGAAACAGCCTATGGACACTAACAGATAGTGAAACACAATGATTAAGTGACCCCTCTTATATAATTTCACTGAATATGAAATTGTAAAGCCTTATAATAAAAATATTATTTGCCTGAAGAAACATTAAGGCTTTAAGAGTGTTTTAATTTGTTTCAAAGCCATGAAGCAGCCCATGAAGTGTACAATTTGTTTCCTGCACTCAAAAAAGGAATGGCTAGCTTGGTGGACTACCTGTAATGACTTTTTTCATTGCAAGGCCTAACCTCTCATGCCCCCTGACACTGGGCAAAAGCACACAATGATTACCCAGCACACGGGACCCCACTTTTTGGTGTCAACTTGAATATCTGACCATTTCTTCCTTAAGTCTAATGATTCATCTGGCTGGCTAGCAGGGGCCACTGCTGCTTTGACAGCGTGTCACCAGTTTCACTTATTTGTCACAACAGAACTCTGACCAACAAACTGTAGAGCCCCTCAGCCCAACCTTCATAATAACTGTCTCCTTTTCAGGGGAGCTTATCTTTAAAGATCTGCAGTCTGGCATAACCATTTCAACTTCTACTTAAGCTGTTAATATGACTGCAGACACCAACAGCTCCCCATTATAATCCCTTCTTCATGACAGAAAATATAATTTTGAGTATCCTAAGAAAAGGGTCTGTTAGATTTTTTTAATGAACAGGGGTGAAGCAAAAGGCCAAACAAAAATGGCGATGCGTTTGCATTTGCACCTCTTACCAGCTTTGCATCTGCAAGAATGACCAATATACTAAATCTTTCAGAAGTGAGATGTAGAACTGTCTAGTGAGCCACCTTTCTAACTGCTGAAAAGCTGAAGGACAAAATAAAAGTGATTTAGTGGACAAAGGCCCTGAAACTAAAATAAATCTAAACTTTCATTTGTTTACACTCTTGATGTTTGTGTTCCTGCATGTTGGTCTCTGAAGAATTGAAGTTGAATTACTGCAACCAGGGAAATAACTGTTTCTAATCTTTCTGCACCACTGCCTGACCGAGCTGCAATTAGGCACAGTTTTATTTTATCATTACAAAGTCACAATGCAGTAATGCTGGCAACAGGAGTTAGGAACCAATTGCAAACATACAGGCAGAGCTGAAAAGTTTGTGAGGCAGTTTACTGAGAAGCAGTTGCTGGAAGAAAAAAGTAGCCAGAAATGGCAGGTACACGATTGTCATTTAACATTCACAAACTGGCAAAAATGGAGGGTGAGTAGTCATCTAAATATACAATAACTGTGGAGCAAATGACAAAACTAAAAACAGCTGGAGAGGTGTGTTAAGTAACTGGTATAGGAGAGGAAACTAAAGAGGGGTGACTAGAGGGCAGATAAGGGGTCGTGAGGGACAAGACAATGGTGGTACAACCACCAGTTACTAGAGGTGCTGTGGTGTTTAATAACGAATATCACTGTATAAAACATGATTCTAAAAGGTAAAATAGTTTTCTTCAGCCAGCTCCTTGTTTTTGCCTTGTACAAATTTTGAACTAAATAGATGTAAAAGCAAAATCAGAATCTTGGGTCAACATGTACAAAAAACACCTACAGTATGTAAGTTTACAGAACTCAAAATGAAAAATAAGTGAATATGAACCTATAATCACCAGATTTTTCATTTCAGTGGAAGATTCAGAAAACTTCTATTCATTCACCATTTCAGAAGAAGAATACTTAAATATCAACTTACTTCCTCATACAACAGAGAGCTATTAAGTGCTGACAAATGGCATCTAGCACAGCAACATCATTTGCTTAACATCCAGAAAGTCTTTTTACTAAATGAATGCTCTGAAATGCATCGCGGTTAGTGAATCATGAAACTATGCCAAGGATAATGGAGCGACTGCGGGGGGGGGGGAGACACCTGCTGTGATCTCCTGCGTAGCAATAAAACAGTGAGGAGCTTCCTACAGTTTGGTTAAAGCATTCACATAAAAGGACCCTCTCTCTGACAATTAAGTGGACAAAGCTTTTTTGTGGTCCATCATGTTACAGTCAACTCTGCTTCTGCCCATTAATCAATTCCTTGATGATGACACTGAGGAGAGCTCATAAAACAAATTATAGAGATGGAGTGTCAGATTACATCAGGCTTTTAGTCTACTGTCTGTGGCAGAGATTAGTTTACAGGCTAGATTTACAATGTGGAGTGTATGTGTGCTTGTCTATGTGAGCATGTGCTGTGTGTGTCTGCTAAGACAGATATGCTCTTTTGGTTTCAAGCTCTACTCACTAAATCTGAATAGAAAGATGGTTTCATTGATTTGTAGTCAAGTGCAGAATTAAATGCAGTAGATTAGAAACATTCAGCCAAAGTGCTTGATTTGTAATTTCCACAATCAGTCTAGACAGGTCGACCTTAATCCCTGAGATTAATTAAATTGTTTAGCAGGGAAAATATATTCCTTTCTGTTTTACTAGAATCAAAACTCCAATCTGATTTAAGCAAATGGCTTTGTTACTCCTCTTAACAGGTTATTCTGCATTTCTCCATCTCTCTCTCTGCCTCTCTCCCCTGTATCACCTGCTCTATTTGTGTGCCTTAAATATCTGTAGGCCCTGTCCAATGTTGGCCATCTACCCTGATCTTTACAATTCTAACCTGGCAGGCCTCTTCCCTTCACCCCAACTGCCCTTTCCCCACATCTTTTGTCCTACAGCCTAATGAGGCTGGCTGTATACTTAAATAGGAGTGTGTGAGTGCATCTGCGCACTGTGTGAGCAATGTGGAGGGATTGAGAGAGCCAAGGGGGAAGGAGAAGAAGAGATGAGGCAGGGTCCAGACATCTCAGTGAGGGATAGAGGCTGGACCACACAGATAAGCCCATCTCCCCTCCGTCAGCAAACACAGAGGGCTTTGTGGGGAGAGGATAAGCATGCAATTGATTTCAGGTTTGAAAATGGAAAGTGTACTGTATACAAACTCACTCTGGGAGAGTGGGGATGGTGAGTATAGCACAGCTGGGGAATATGGGAGTTATTTCTTTCACCTGACAGGATACTGTACTGACAGTGCAGTTTGTAATGTAACTCTCTTACTAAGTGCTATATCGTAGGCAACTAGACTTGTTTCAGTTTCTTGAGGACGTTTCACCTTTCATCCAAGAGGTTTCTTCAGTTCCTGAACTTCCTCACTGTTTTATTACTACAGTATCAAGTACGCAGGAGATCACAGCAGGTGTCTTTCCCCCCTGCAGCTGCTCCATTATCCTTGGTACAGTTTCATGATTCACTAACAGCGATGAATTTCAGAGCATTTATTTAGTAAAAAGTAACCTCTTGGATGAAAGGTGAAACGTAAAAAAAGGTGAAACTGAAACAAGTCCAGTTGCCTGCGATATAGTCCTTATTACGTACTACTATGACCTGGATGACTGAGAACCTTCATCAACATGTAACTATCTCTTGTTTTCTTACTGTATCTCTAGGAGGAAGTCAACACAGATAGCATAGTTATTTTGACAGATGACTATGTTCTCTATGTAGCGAAGCCGCTTTATGCAGAGAAAGGACAATAGAAAAATCTCAACTAGTTTTGCCTAAACCAGAGTAGAAATGCAATTGAAATATATTAAATCATTAATGCCATCTGGACTCAAGTTATATTCTGCAGTGCATTGCGTTTAGAGCTAAACAACCAACCATAATTAAAAGATGAAAAATGTCATTGCTGCTATGAATAGCAAATTATATGAAAATTTGAGAAACTTATGTTACAGTAAACTAATCATCATCTAAACCACATTCGAAATTATCACTGCACAAATATTGTATGTGATTTTCAAGTAACACAGACTTCTTCAATTCTTTTAGCTGACTGGCGGTGATCTATAAAACAATCAAACGTGGCTGTAAAATTTTTAATTTTTTTTTTACACATAACAAGAAAGTAAGCTAATCTTACAATGCTTTTTAATCAGTGGGGGAAGAGAGCACATCGGCTCATCTACTGAAAAAATAGATACAGACAGATCTGAAAAAAATTGGATAGTGACACAATTTAAAACAAGGGGGCTGCATATTAATGAGCTGTAATCCCTAACCCTGCCTTCAGTTTGTACTATAATTTGAATGTTTTGATAAACAGCTAAAATAACAAAATGTGTGTTCAAATACATATGAACCTAACTGTATGTAGAAATAGTGTGGGAAAAGCACAATGATCACATTGTGAATAGCAAACCACCATCAGAAATCAAATAAGAAACTTTCAATTAATCTCGACACTTTCTTTTTTCCTTCTTTTCCTTATCTCATTTTCTTCTGTTACGTACGTCATGATTATTCATTCATGCTCTTCATGTCATGCAGAAACCTGACAAAGCCTCTTGTGCCAGTTTGGAAGAGATGGTTCATTTGAAGAGCCCCTGATGGGCAAGAAATATTTCATGGGATTCTATTGACTTTTTTCAGTCTATCCAATTATGTTTCTGTCAATAAATTTTGCAAACAGCAGCTGCTTTTTTTGGCATCATTGCCCAGTCACACCAAAAAATGGCATTTTGGCAGATTGGAACTTGTTTGTACCATCCACATCTGTTTCAGGACCGATTGCAAATCATGCTGTATCTCTCTTGTGGAGCAATTTGTACTCCACTACAGTAGATGGTGCACCAAATTTGACATCGAGCTTCCTCCTTTTTGAACTTCCAATTTGAATCCAGTGTACAATCAGTCAACAGCACAAATTCCCACTTTCAATCTGCAATGAGTGATTTATTTGACGACTCATTTGGTCTAATATTCACTCTCTTTAAACTCTGGCATTGGTCTTTAGAAAACTGCTAAAAACAAAACTGTTGTTTACCAGCTAGTTGCTTTGTGTGTCTGTCTGCCACTTCCTGTTGAGCAGGTAGAGTATTGTGAATATTTAGAGCTTTTTCACTTAAAATGGCTGCCTGCTGTGGCCGATAATGATATTTGAGAGCGGTGAAAGTGAACCAAAGCAGCGAAGTTGAGGGTAGAACAGCTAAAAGGGTCTGAGACTTGCTACAAAACTCTGTAAAGCCAAAAGGGAGCTGCAGACTAAGGTGATAATTCTCAGCAAGTTCATCAATACGAGTGATGCCACACATGTTACACATTGTCATGAGACGCTGTCATTCTAAGAAAATACTAATATTATAGCCACTTTGAAGATAGCCAAAATGTTGTACTCTCCACAAACGCACCATACAAATTCACTGATTCATCTTGGTACAGAATACACTATACTTCAGATTAGTCCCATGTCTGCAAGTGTGTGAAGTGTAAATGTTTATGTATGCAAAATTTAAACATGGCAAAAACGACAAAGAGCGAGTACACAAAATGGTACAACTGAACCATAAACCCATCACTGTACATGGAAGCAAAAAGAAAGGAATGCTCAGACACAATGACATCTTTAGATATAAAAATCATTAATGCATTCATTCTTGTCTCCATGTCTGTGTTCTATATTTCTTTTACTCCCTACTCCTACATTTCAAACCACATTTTTCCGATTAGCATCATGCCACATTGTTAATTACTCAAACATTTTCTGCACACACTGGTATCTTAGCAACTTATCTACAAGTCTGTTAGTTATCACTATTTTCACGGTTTTTTCTTCTTTGCTCATGATGGAGTTTTAAATTATGACTATAGGCAGCAACATTCTCATCCAGTGACAACAACATTAATTGAATGACATGCAACAAAAGCCATCATCTATAATGAGCTCAGTTCTTTACATGACAGGTGAGGTGGTGGTGGTAGTGGTGGGGCACCCCCCCTCCAATCAGTGTTTCATTCCCCTTCTTCTCATGGCTACCTCCTAGCTACAGCACAGAAAGCATTTAATTAACTACAATGTTTACTTTGCCTTTCTCCATTTCGTCTCTGGAGCAGACAACCACCTCGCAACTGCAAAGTAACACCAGGGTAACCAGAGATTCAAAGACTTGGTCATTTATACTATTGGTGGATAAGTAAATGCAGTGGAGGAACTAAAACAGCAACGAAGGCAACATCTTCAAGTTTTACTCAGGGATGAAGTAGAAGGGCAAATGTTTGCATTTTTGCTTGAAAAATGGTAGAAACAATTGAAGATAATTTTTTGTTGAGCAATTGATTAATTGTTTTAGCTCTACCAGAACGTACAATTTGTTTAAAAAAGACAATTTTCAACAGGATGACTAGCAGTATCCAAAATCTCTCCCTTGGTCACTCATTTACAATTCCCTTCCTAACAGCAAACTGTAAATGTAAATTTTCTGACAGTTATAGAACATAATTTTGCTGCACCACTGAAGAGTCACAGGAAAGGCAACTAACACATCTATAAAAAGTGAAGCGTTGCATTAGGGGTGCTAGCTATCATATATTGCTATTGTTATAAAATAATGACTCTAATGAGAGCTGGGACAGGAGGGGAAACACTGTCCTCACCTCCAAAGTCTTTGAAGTGAACTTGATGAGCGAGCAAGTGTTGAGCACGATCCCTCACTGATTTTTATGTGTGCAGGTTTATGTGTGCAGGAGACTAATTAAACGCTATAAAGGAGCTCCATTTCTCACTCTCTTTATCAGTCTTTTGCCTTTTTGATGCAGCCAAAGCAACATTTCCATCCTTCGATTAGTGAATTGGAAGTCCATTGCCATCACTACAGCAAAAGCTATGAAGCATTCGGGTCTGTCCAGGCTACATGTAGTCAATTTGATCATTTTAATGTGCCAAGACGTGTTTAAAGTGAATGGCAACTCTTGCTCCTTGTTTGGCTTTGATGGTTTACAGTCCAGTAAACATATTTAGGATGGGTTTGTCAACCTCATAGATTGACATTTTTTCACATTTTTGTTAAATCATATATAATTTGGGCCTTAGTTAAAATGAAAGGACATATTTTGGAAGTTAGCTTATCTGCAAGATGGGTCTAATAAACAAGAAAGATGAATGCCAAAAGAGATGGATCAAAGAAGAAAAAAAGAAAAATTTAAGTCGTTTAAAGTGTAATCATAAGATATTTTTCATAGGCTGGGCCCTGTCCTCTCAGCATTGCTTTTATTATGGTTTCTTGTAAATCTCAAGGCAGGCCTAAAATCCCAATGAAGGCTAATAGAATGCTAATACTCCTGGGTTATTGGCAAACAACATGTATATATTATTCAAAGCTTTTTTCATTTCTGAGTGCATGATAGGATGTGACTCACATTCTTTTCACTGATACCAGGAGTAGGTTTTCTGTTCTCCCCAGCAAATCAAAATGATAAATAAAGCATACTAAATATACTGTATACTAAGGTGGAGCAATACGAGTCATTCATCAATAACATGTCAGCGAGCTCCTAAAAACACATTCAGTGCAGTGCCAATACACAATAACGTCTCTTCAGGTAAGTGTTAATTAACATGGTTAAGATGCAGCCATCAGAGAGCATTAATGGCATAATGGCCTGACATTTTTAGAAAGCAAAAGACAGGAAAGAATGGAGTGGTGTGTGAATCAGTGTATCTTTAGCTACCTTTTTGTGATAGATGAGGCCACACTCGACATCTGTCTTGCCAAGCATTATTTCAGCTTCCAAATGATGAAGACTTAATGTAGTGTGGTGTTTTCAATGAGCCCTGACAACACTGCTTTTTGTTCGTCTTGCCACATTTAACTGCAGATATAATGGTGCTAAACAATGTAATATACAGTACACAGTACACAGCACATACGTACATAGTACAGAGCTCCTGGAAAGAAGGGACAAGGAATATTCTGTATATTTAACTTTATGGGCAACTTGGTCTCAGATCAACAGCATTTTTTATATATTCTGACTCAAATGCTGCTGTATGGTACTGAGAGGGCCACATGGGAAATAGTCAGCGAGTCTGCAGTTGCACCATAAGAAGATTGATAAATTCATGGACAGAAAATACGTATTGATTTATTCAAGTTGATTTACAGCAGTGTCACACAACACATCTGATCAGCTTCCTTCATACCAGTTGACTGCACTTTTCCCCCCAGTGTGACTATATGATAGATGTTTGTTCTAGATCTGTTTATGGCTTTCTCATCAAACAGCAATAATATTCAATGTGGCTGCACTCATTAATATATGTTGTAGGGGTGTCACGATTCTCCAAATCCTCAATTCGATTCAATTTTCGATTCTAAGGTCATGGTTCGATTCGATTCTCGATTTTTACATTTATTTTTTTTAAAGCACAGGTTGCTATGCCATTTTTAGACTAGACTTTTATGCAATATAATATCTGACCTTTGTTAGCAATGTACCACACTACATTGTCAAATTTAAAACATTTATTAACAACATAATGTAACAATAACTTATATCTTCAATCAATTGGAAACTTAAACAAAATAACCTGCCATCTAGTTTCTCTTTTGTGACTGCAGTCTTCTTCACAGAAGATGACATTCAAGTTCACAACAAAACAAAAAAATAAAACGGCCATGTCCATACGCTTCTCTGAACAATTAAGTGTCTTAACAAACTATTTCCGAACAGTTGAACACAAGGTGCGTAAGGTGTGAGTGGGCGATCAAGAGTGAGGGAGCGTGCGTACATGCGGACAGTGAATGAATGGGAGAGGAAGGAGAAGCGAAAGCAGTAGCAGTAGTAGCGACAGCAATAAAGTGTACAATATAGGCTGCAGTTTGGCTGTGAATAAAGGCGACGGCTCCTCAAGATACAGCAAAGCTCCCTGGTATTATTTCCCGACCAGCTTAACACGTGAAAGGGGGTTCACCCCGAAGGTAAACATAAACTTCGGCCCTGGAGGAAATCATCTCCCCTGTGCTTCCCGACCACGGTCCGGGAGCCGAACAGGAATGGTGTAACACCATGCTATTGTTTGACTGGCTGTAGCTAATAGCTACTGGCTTAGCTAGTAGCTAAGTTAGAGGAGGTTGACTCGCAGCACTTCAACACGTGTTTTTTTTCCCTTTGGCAAGCCAACTGGACGTGACATGGGGGTGTGGCAGCATCGACGATTCTATTTTTTAATTCGAAGTTCGAGATTGTGAATTAATTTCGATCGATTTCAAATCGAAATCGTGACACCCTTAATATGTTGGCTACATAATCAGCTGTCCCTCACAAGCTGAGGTATCCATCAAGTTGAATTCTGTGCTTTCAATACAGCAATTCTAGATACACACATGAAAAAATAATATGGATGGTTCTATAGAGGCATCACATCATTCATGACCTGTGCCATACAGTTTGTCATACTATCTATTCCCCTCAATCTAGCATCACTTGTATCCCTCTATGAAGTGTAAAAATGCAAAGGGCTTACAACAACAACAAAAATGCCATACTACCAATAGTGAAAATTGACATTCAGTAGCCATTAATATGTATACAGTACTGTGTTTGGATTATCCACAAAATGTGACAAAACATGTTGCAGCAAAAGAAGCAGTCCAACAGTAAGCCATTGGAATACCTCTTACTCAATCCTGCAAATACCTTTACCTCAAATGTTTACTTGGCCGTGTAGTTTTTATCCTCCCCTTTGTAATTCTGTACTACAATGAGTGCTATTCTACACCCTGCTATTAGAGATCTGATCTGATATGAAAAGCTTTATTTAATTAACCAAACCACTTGTTAGTTTCTCTCATTTGTTTTACATATTGTGTTTGCGATTTAGTTATTGGATTTAATTTGTTCATTTAACTACACTGACAAGGTTTTGAAGAAAGTGCTAAATATAACACAATAAATTTAAAGTAAACCATAGCTGGTTAGGATCTAAGAGAGTGAGGGGCACTTAAACATATCTAGGAATAATAGTTAAGGTAGAAGGGAGTCTTTAAATGACAATAACAATAAATTACTCTTGTATTATCTTTCTGATATAGCCTAATCTCTACAGCTTTTCAAGAAGAACTGCCTCCATATTAATTTACAATCACTGAAAAGAAAAAGACAAAGACAAAAAAACATGATGAAATGTCAGGAAGCACTCAAGCTTGTGCGTGATCAATCCAAAACTTAAAAGACTGCCTGATTTAGAATGTAGGTCAGATATCACAAGAGATGAAATAAAAGGATGGAGATTTATTCCAGGCCATCTGAATCCCCAAGTCTCGTTTTAACATTTATCCATGTTCTCCACATGACAGACAGGAAAAACACTCTCTTATCATAGACTTACAAAACTGGTCTGGAGAGCAACTGCACATGTTTAGGTATTAGGCAGAGGCCAATTCAAGCAGAACAGAAAACGGGCAAAGAAAAGCCAAGTCAAATCTCAAGCTCCTCTTGCTACCAGATTTCATTATGTTCTCTGGCAACCAAGGAAATGATATTGGAGGGCCATATTTTTAAGACTTAAATCAATAAATATGTCCTCTGACAAGTGGAAATGATCATGGCATGGATATGGCTAGGGTTTTCTGATTAAGTTTAAAAAAATATGCACCACTAAAGCCAACATATTTCCCACAGATGTTGTCATTCACCACAGGAGATCTCAACTGAGTTTAACAGAAAAATAAAGCAAGGTAAGGAAGAAAGAAACATGCATCAGCAACATCTAAAATCCACTAGCCTAGATTTCTTTCGTATCCCTTAGTGTTTATGTACCTACTTATGGTTTGTTGAGATACTATCAAGCACTTATTTTTCAAGAGATAGGAGTGAACCATGTACTACCAATAATAAAACAGAATGTACCACATGTTCCTCATCAACAAACAAATTCACCACAGAATACATTTATGTGTCTTACCTGATCCCACGGACAGACTATCCCGCCAGTAAACATAAAGAGGTAACCCATGGCAACCAAGCAGGCCCAGATGACCAGGGAGAAAACACGTAGAAGCTTCTTGAAGATTGACTCGATGCAGACAAGAACAAACACAGCCAGGAAGATAGCCAGCGCTGTGGGCACAGTGATTACAAAGGCCACATGGTCCTCAACGTTCTGAAAAGGGACAGGATAAAACATTTTAAAAAGACGGTGAGACATGTGGACAGGCTATTAAGGAGAGAGGGGGAGAGATATGTAATTTATCAGAGAAGGAGGAATAATTCATTTGAGAGAAAACTTGGTTTGCCGGAGAGAGATTAATAAGGAAAAGAAGCAAATTTAGAAGACAGAGACTTCTCGATGGGGTTATAAAAAGCCACTCCTTTAACTCCGTCTTTCTTCCTTAGCAACCTGAAAATACAAACAACCAAGGCAACTATATGACTCGAAAACAGAAGAAAACAGATCCTCAGATTTTTCCACTTTTTTAAACAAGGTGTCACCACAAAGATTGCTCTTTGCTAGATGTGAGATTACTAGATTGCTCTGAGAAAAGGGTCAGTGATGAGAAAAAAACAAAAGCCCTTTTGCCCTGAATGTCCTTCAGTAGCTTTAACTCTCTGAGCAACAAGAAACTGTGAATAGACTCAGTATGAACCGCAAATGAAGACTGTGAAATATCATATCACCAGAAAATACAAGAAGTCTTGCATAACAATATGCCTTCTGAATCATCCGGATCAAATCTTTCAGGTTTATATGTAATAGAAGAATGCTGCTTATAGACATGCATGCATGTATAATTTCCAACACTTTCTTTGATCACATATGCTATTGCCCAATTCTTGCTCAAGTACTTTTAAATGTTTATTTAGTATGCATTAAAACATAAAAAAGCTGTGTATGTGTGAACTGCTTTGCTTTCTCTTCCTTGGAAAAATAAAATGCCACCCATTCTGTTCATTCTGTTCACATTCACTTGAGCCTACGGAGTACAATGTGACACTGCTTTTAGATATCTGAACTAAACAGGTAAGGATAGGACTAAGGCTGAGATACAAATAAAAGTAGAAGAAAATAAAAATTATTTAACTGAATTACTTATTTATGTATTCAATTATACTAATATACTATTATACCCAAAGATACTACTTGTCTTTTCTTTCTGAAGCATATTTTAAAAGGCAAATCTGAAATATGTGTACCCAGATATCTTATTCCATACATCTTTTTAATAGAAACTAGAAAAGGGTATGTGTAAAATTGTTAAGTATAAGCTCCATGATTGTAGGATCACCACAATCAAAATAAATTTCAACATGGTTGAATTTTCAAGCCAAAGAAAACAAAAGTGATACAAAAATGTATACTGTGAGAACATCTTACAGAGTGTGGAAAAACCCTAAAAAGCCCCCAGTGTTAACCAGGAGCAAAGTTGAAGCCACATCCATAATGGATTTGCTGCAGCCTTTCTGAAATACACTTAGATCTGAAAGTTCTAATAAAAATTTCAGGAGTTTCTTCAAGGTGCATGTAGGACGATCGCACAGTGAAGTGAGTCGTTTGTGCTGCCTGCCTTTTCCATGCTTCTTCCCATCATTGCTTTTCAAGTCATGTGATGGGGGATGGAAAAGGTTCAGGATATGGATATGTAGGCAGATGTGTCACATCCTCACTGGCACATTTGGCTGTGTAGGCAAGGATGTCTGTGAAATATACGGTTATCAGTT
Source organism: Pagrus major (assembly GCF_040436345.1). Lineage (NCBI taxonomy): Eukaryota > Metazoa > Chordata > Actinopteri > Spariformes > Sparidae > Pagrus > Pagrus major. The sequence goes on from NC_133231.1 coordinate 11,442,623, forward strand.
AAACTCAGTTTTGTGTAATATTTGCTATTGGGTGAATTCTGACTCCAATTTTTATTTAGTTTAACATCAGAGCTCTTAATTTGTTGACACTGCTGCTGAGCCATCCAAAAAGACAGAGCTTTGTTTGATCTCCCATTAATTTTTGATCTTTTTAAACTCCAAATATGAGCTGTGGAAATTACTCTGCATACTCCAAATTACTGAATGGATATCTTTATTGAACTAGAGTTGTAAATATTAACGATCATGAATGCTATTATGAAAAGGAATAATTTGTTTTCACGAATCACTAAAACACATTCTTTTTCTTTCCATCATTGTTTTTAGAAGGGACCTAACTATCAAAATGCCAGTCTAGCTCACAATGCTTCTCTTTGCACATTTGTCCTCCTCTTCATTACTTGCTTTCTCCTTCTTTAGCCCCCCGCCCCCACCTACCCCCTGTCTCTTTTTCATGCACACAGTCAATGCACTGGGACAGGAGAGGATATGTGTGGCTGCAGAGAGCCACAGAGAGTTTGTCTCGCCCAGAGCAGAGCTCCAAAACAGCTCAGGATTTAGGTCAGCCAGCCAGCAGGATGGAGGGATGATAGGATACAAATAAAAGAGGGAGACAGAAATATGAGGAGGTGAGAGATGACAGAGGCATGAGAGAAAGTCATGCTTATCCAGCAGACGGATAGAGCAAAAAGAAAAGAGGATGTAGGACAAATCACGCAGTGGCCTAACAGAAAAATACATTTACTGAGATGCTTGTTCTTTGTGATCGCACAAAAGCATGTGCAGAATTATATTCTTAGTTTCTGATTGTTGGGAAATATCAAAACTTGGGATTTCAAAGGCCATTTTTTATAGTTCTGGAGCACCCATGTTTCCAACTCAACATGAATACTTTATGTTTTTGCTGCTATTTATTTTTCACGCGCTTACAAAAGCTTTAACACAAATACTGCCTGCTGGATCATATACTAAATCCAAAGTGAAATGATCAATTAGGTCATTCATCGGTACAAACACCAGTTGTTGATAAGGCAATAAGTCAGAAAAATTATGAATGATGATTACCCAATTAAAATCATCAAGAACATCGCTATAATGATAATTACATCAGTGTTCAGGAGGTTATTAAAATGCAATCAATGCAATCAGAAAAGTTGCCAGATTAAATATGATAAATCAGAAGATTGTTGTCTCTTCTAGTCTTTTAGATAAGGGATTTCATTTTTCTGACTAATTAGGGATAAGTGACTCTGTTTTGTCTTGATTGCATAGAAATGTACTCCACTGTTGATAATGACCTCAACATCTGCTGGTTGTTAGTTACAGTGCAGAAAAACAAGCTTTTAATTCAGTTTTCTATGTTTAGTAACAATACATAAGTGTTTGATTAATTTTGTTCTGGTGATTTCATAATTGTGCAGGTTTGTGCAGCTATCCTTGTTAGGACTTCACTTTGACTTCCATTCTTTGTGTAAAGCACGACCCAAACCCTTACCCTAACCTCAACTTTACCAAAATTTACACCTGACCCCTAAACGTTACCAGGACCACATAAATCCCATTTGGCTGCATTAGGCCCAGTCTTTGGTCCCCATGAGGACTACTAATGTTTATGCCAGAAAAGGTCCCCAATAGGTACACGCACACGCACACGCACACGCACACGCACACACACACACACACACACACACACACACACACACACACACACGTCACCCTGTGTTTGTGTCAGTGCTCTCTTTGTCTCACTGTCTCTTTCAGTGTGTTTTAGACTAATCCCTTCTTAATAGCAGACTCAGCAGTGACAGGGAATGGGAGATGCACAAAATGTGCTAAGCTATAATAGGGTTATATTAGTATATCTTATTAAATCAATCATTAGATTCTGGTAATATTTCACTATGTTCTAAAAATGCTTCCCTTTTAAAGATGGGTATGGTCAGGCAGACTATTTAGATCATAACCAGTCAAATTGTGCACTTAGTGTACAAGTAAGTTTGGGCTATTTTTTTATTTCCCTCAGAATGTCTCTTTATTTCACAGAGTGCCTTGCCTTCACTGCATGTATTTTTTCAGGTTTTTAGAAGAGATAACCCTGTCAAAATAGTGACAGAAGGAAACAGATCTCGTATCTGTAGTTCAGTCAACCATGAGGTCAGACAATAACTGAGCCCCTTATTCCCCCCTCACTTTTATCTCACCCTTCTCTTCGCATTAGTGCTGCAATGAGGGCGGCATGCTGTGAGAGTGTGCGTGTACATAGGTGTTGCACAGGCACGCTTGTCTGTGTGTGCACATTGTATGTGAGTGAGTCAGAGGGGAGCTCATGTATTGTGTTTCACAAGCCAGCGGATCGTGTGTATGTGTGTGCCCAAATTTCCAAGTTTGTGTGCACATGATTGGCAAGGCTGCTTGTGTGAGCCTTTTCCTATGCGTGCTTACAGACAATGTGAGAGTTTACAGTCTGTGTGTGCGCAGAGCTTACATTTGATATTAATTTTCTGCAAATATTGTGACTGTAATTTACAGCCCACACAGGGATGTACAACATTTTGTGCTGGAATATAATGCAATCTATACATCTATATGGTCCAGGACATTTGTTTATTTGTACTTTTTTAATCTGCAAAATGCATTTGTGTATGTGTGTGTGTGTGTGTGTGTGTGTGTGTGTGTTTTTCCGCATGTTATGAATGAGACGCTTACCAGTCCTGAAGCAAAGAACACAGTCAGCAGAGCCAGGCAGGCTCCCATCACTATGAGTAGCAGAAACACAATCAGAGGATGCTGCTGGCTCATACAGTAGTAGGACTCATACAGCCAATCCGGGGACCTGTTCCTCTTCTCCTGACCTCCTCCTCCTCCTTTATCCCCTTGACCAGACTCCCCTGCCCGGTCCAGGAGATACCGCTTCCTCCTTATTGCCTCTTGCCACATGGATCTGGGAGCCGAGAAGGAGGTAGAGGAGGGAGAGAAACTAGAGGAGGCAGAGGAGGTGGTCACTGTTGAGGTATTAATAGTTTCCACCACAGATGAGGAGCAGTTGCCCTGTTCTGCTCTCCTGCTGTTGTTGTTCCTGTTGGGGACCTTGGTGTGTGAGCTCCTGATCTCCAGTGTAGCCTTCGGTTCCTCCTCCACCTCCTCTCTGAAGTCCTTCAGGCGAAGACAACTGAAAGCTGAGGCTGAGTCGGAGTCAGAAGCAGCGTGCGCTGGCCGGAGGGGTGGCAAGAACACACCGAGGGTAGAGCGCAGCATCCTCCTCTTTCTCCTCCTGCCAACATGTTGAAGCGGGAAATGAAGGGGAGTGCAGAGACTGAGAGCTCTTTTGAGTGAGAGAGAGAAAAGTGGGAGGGAAGTGAAGGGAAAGGGGAGGGAGAAAGGGCTAAGGGGGAGGGGAGGAGGAAAAAGAAGGTGCAGCAGCAAGAAGAAGACAGCGAGTGAGAGAGAGAGAGAAGAGAATAACACAAGAGGAGAAATTATGACACTGACATTTATGTATTATGTAGTATAAATGTGATTTTATAATTTCAGCTGTGAAACTAGGAAACAAGAATGGAAAAAACAAGTTTCAGCTCAATCCAGTAGACGATGATGATTTTCAGAAGTGAGATAACCCATTCCATCACACCTTATGTTTTTCAGTCATCCACTTTCCCCTCTCCTGCTCTGTCAGACAGCAATTTTCCTAAATGCCAGACTTGTTCAAACAGCTCTTAGTAGTCGAGGGAGAACTGGTGACAGATTTGCAAAAATACACAGAAGTATTTAACCACTATCAAAGATTCATTTAAAAAATAGGACAGCTAAATTTTCTCATTAAAAACTCAAAATCACATGTTTACGAATATTAGATGATCTTGTGCTGAAAAAGTCATCAAATAGACATCAAACTGACTTGATGTAATTTTTGCGGGTTCAATTATGTGTCTTAAGTGACTGGTTTCTAAATGATGACTCTTCAGTTTTTCTGTGCAAATAAACAGCTTCGCAAGAAATTGATGAAATAAAAGTGGACAAACAGGAGCACACGTGGCAGTTGCTCAAATACTGTATGCACACACATGCAAAGATGTACAAGCACAGACACACACACACACAGGGCCAGCCAAATATGATGAAAGTGGTGCTGGCCCAAATACTGCTTTTAAAAAGATTAATAAATGATGACTTCCAGATTCCATTAATCCCCTCACAACATGAAGTGCCCCATTTCAGAGTGCTGAATTTAAATGACCAAACTATTATTGCACAAAGCAATAAATCATAATTATACATATTCATTAAGAATATCTAAAAGCTTGTTCGGGTTGCGACTTGTGTGTGCAAGTTCATGCAGGGCCAGTACAATCACATTTAAGTGGGTGGACAGTCACTTACAAGTTGCCAACTACAGATCCACCAACTGTTTAAGTACAATTTTCCTATTGCAACATACACAACTAACTGTAGCCCCATTCACACTGCCCTTTCAGTGCGGGAATCATGCGCCAATTCTCCACATCGCCGTCTGTGTGAAAGTTTCAGATGTGGAGGGGGGGACAGTTTCGCTGCAGCTCTGATGCGCCTCCAGAGGTAGTATCAGAGCCGCAGCAGAGGCGAGACGGTGTCTGTGTGAATGGAAAAGCCGGAGGTGCGGAACAGGGGTTTGTCAGCTAAACAGATCCTTCACTCATCAAATAAAAGAGATATGTCCCACACTTCAACCCACAAAGCAACATTACAGGACCAAAACAACAGTAACGTGGTAACTGGTAGTGTCTTTGGCAATTTATATGAGGGAAAAAATACTGCATCCATACATGGAAAAGCCTCTGTCATCCTGTCTGTCCTACTGACTCTTCGTCACATTTCTGCTGTGGGAGCTGCTTGGTTCCGTGTGAACAAACAAAGGTGGAGAAATGGCGAGCCTTTGCTGCAGCGATAATGCGGAGTCTCTGTATGAAAAGGGCTGCTAACTAACGCCACACACTAACTAACACCACTGGGCTGAACCTTCCCATTTAATATGCCATAACTTCTCAAGGAACAAAATTCACTTTTGTCACAAATTCTCTTACTTCTGAAAACAAAAATATATTACATTGATTTGAATTGAATATGCAAATAATCATAATCAAACAGGCCTGTCAGGGCTCAAATCTAACAGTGTCCCCCTCATCCTGGGGACGATACAAAATGTGTTTGGTATATGCCCCTTAGGCAAAATGGATTTATGCATGTGTGTAACTATTACTTAGCAAATGACAAACTGACGAAGGGGGACACACCCTACTTTATACCTGATAATGCTATATTGTGTAATTAAGTATAAATTAGTCTGACTTGCCTTTTGAAGTCACTATCAAAATATTGTCAACAGCTAACGATGCGATTCTGAACACCTTGCATAAGGACGATTTATTTGTCACAAATCATTATTATTATCAGGCCTTATCAGTTTTACCAACAGATAGGGGATTCAAGACAGTGGATCTTTGGTGGATCCTTCATACTAGAGTTGTGCGATATTACGATATATATCGTAGTGCGATATAAAAATGTCTACCGTAGGCTATAACCCTCTGTTGTCTATATCGTAATTTTAACATGTATGCTACTTGTTTAGCACTGTTGCTACACAAACGTTAACTTACACTACGGTTGTGATTTAATACGCCGTGTAAAGCACAACTCAACGTCGGAATGACCGATGGATATCCAAATTTTGAGTTCAAAACAAGTTCATTGAATGAAGGCGATGTAACTGCAGCAACGCTACTGCTTTGTGGTAGCATTTTTACGTCACCCGCAAGGACTCGTTTACGGCACCGGTCCCCCGGGAGTAAACAGAGGCAAAGCAGCATGGCGGAGACGGAGGAGAGCGCAATGGAGCCAAAACTTTTGTTTGCTGTTATAGATATTCACATCGTGCATCACTAATTTTTTTATATTTACATAAAAGCTTGGAATAGTTTTTGTTTACAAATTCTTATTTGTTGTGACAGTCCTGCAAAAAGTCACGAATAAAAGGAGAAAGTGCCATTCATTTGCCTTTCATTCACATGGTTATCAAAAATAGTGCTGAAATGTGACTGATTTGAATATATATATATAATTCTAAGAAAAAATACTATATTGGGATATATATCGTTATCGGGATATAAAATTAGCTATATAAAAGATATAAATTTTGTCCATATCGCACAGCACTACTTCATACTTTATGTTACATGTGAGAAACAATGGGTTTATCTCCCTAAGATCATAAGAAAATGTTTCCCTACTTATACCTAGTGGTATGTCATTTCTTATTTATTTCCCCAAGGTTGTGAGAAATGAAAAGAATTTCAAAAATGGCCTGTTGATTCAGGTCAGTCCAGCAACACACAAAGAGAGAAACGTGTCCACCGTAATACACCCAAACATAAACGCAAACAGAGAAATGTGATATAGCAGAGTGATACAATAAAAATTGGGACTCCCAGCAGTCAGTAGGACTAATAAACAATGTTGGGGATAACACATTACAAAGTAATCGTCTGGAGTACTTGGATTACTTTTTTGTTGTAACAAGTAGCATAACGCATTAGTTCTGCAATACAAGTAATCTGTTAATTAGTTATTTTCTCATAAAAGTAATCACTTGAAAACAATTGCTGTCTTTTCCTTTCCTTTTGTCGCAACAAATATAAAAGTTAATCCCTGAAGCATTTGCACGGTTTCGGTTTCTCTCCTGCTGCTCAGCAGGTGGCAGCGTGGCAGTGGAAGGTAAACCTACAGTTGTGTCAGTGCGCATGCGTAGCTAGCTAATTCAATGTAGCCAGATGGCAGAAAGGACAGCCATAACTTCGTGGAAATATGTTTATGTTTTGAATTTTTTTTTAGCGGAAAAGACAAGAACAACACATTCTCTGCTGGTGAAATGCAAGTTGTGCCTGAGGATCGGTGTTTGTCAGCTGCATCATATACTAGGCTATAAGAGCCCAGGTTGTATTGTTTTCATTGAAACAGCTGTGCCTAATACTGTATGCCTCTGCCCAGTTCGCTAAAAAATTACAGTAGTGTCAATACATTGAAAGGTACATGTACAGTTGGCTACATACCATCTGGACATATAACCAACATGCACAACGAGTCGCATAGGGGTTTTACCGTAATTTCTGGTAACGCTAAAGTACTCTAACATGTTACTTTTCTCAGTAGATAATGCAGTAACATCACACGTTATTTAATGCTAAAATACTAAATACTTAATCTTGTATCGTAACGAGTTACTTTTAAAAGTTACGTTACCCAACACTGCTAATAAAGCCTGTATGACCTCTTCTATTCGCTGCAGCTCTGTTAAAACTTGCTGTAACAAACACACATTCAATTCATTCTGCTGTAATTATTTTGTTATCTGTCATATTCTGCATTAGCTCTGGTCTTATCTATATCCTTTCTCCGTTCCTACAAAGACCCAATTTCCCCAGGGGATCATTACAGCTTCATCTAATCTGATTTAATTAGCATGGGCATCTATTTTGTGGAATTTATTACTAATTTTTAACCGAATGTACATGTAAAAGCATGACCCAACAAATAGGTTTGAAAAAGATATATTCCTTCCAAGTGCAGTCAGTGTTTGAGAAATGATGAGAGTGGTAGAGATGGTTTTATTGATGGGCAGTGGTAAAAAAAAAAAAAAAAGTAACTACTCTTTCCTGCACAACATTGTTTTCTCTTTTTCTTCACCCCCCCTGCATGTGCCCTTTCTTTCACCTCCTTTCTCTTATCCTTCTCCTCCACCTCTTGTTTCATCCAAACACATTTCCCCTGCAATTTTCCACCAGTATGCTTCCTCTGCTCCCTTATTACAAACCTCATCTTTCCCCTCTGATCCTTACACCCTTCACTCTGTCTCCATCAAGCTTTTACTTTCTCTCCTTCAAAATCTTCTTCCCTCTTCAACTCTAAGGCCCTCAACATCTGCTTCCACCTCCTGAATCTAAACTGCTGTACCCCTTACCTCATCCAATATTTTCCCCTTACAACATTTTCCAACTCAGACCCTCAGGTTCCCTTTTCGCATGCCTTTCATTTTCCTTTCCTCCCCCTTCCTCTCATTCACCGTGAAGACAAACTCACTGCATCTCGACCTACTTCCTACTTCTTAACACTACCTACTACCTTTACTTTATCTAAGACCCCTTCTCTTTTTTCTCTCCAATGCCATGCGATCATGTGTTGTAGGTGATGAGGACAGCTTGAGTTGAAAAATTGCTCCAATTACTTTTGACCCTTTGCAGAAACATGAAGTCGTGCAGACACATCTCTTAAAGTTGGCGCATAGATGCATATTTGTGAATACTAACTCTATAGCTCATTCCAGTTGAGTAATCCACCACAATTCAGAGACAATTAGACAGCATCTAATCTGACCAAAGCAGAGATTTATTGTTATCTGACGTTCAATTTTCTAATTATTTTTCCTGCAATTATTCAATGATAACAAATGAGGTATGATTAAACTGGAACTGATTCCAATTGTGACACTGTGCGACTTTTGAAATATACAACTATTGTTTCATGGCAAACACCCAAATCAGTCTCATCTCTACTCTCATTATGGTCAAAATAATCTCCTTTCTGACTGATTCAGGCTTGTTTGACTTCCTGTTAGTTAGAATGATTTAATGTGTTCACCAATAATGAAAACTGAGAAATATTATATATTATATAATATTATTATATTAATAACTAATTTGGAAATTATATTTATGTAATAAGCTTTACAAATACCTACATTTTGTTGCTTGTCTGCTCAGTTCAATCTTTTCCTTTTGCCAGTAAGTGATGAATACAACTGACAGCACATTCACATTAAGAGACACAAAGCTGCAGGAAACTTTCAGAGCAGACAGCATATGTCTTGTTTTTCATTTAAATTTCTTCCTAAATTGTTGCAACAATATACTACTACTTGTCATACAATAAAGTTGTTATCATGTGAGGTATGGGGAAAAAATAAATATACCATCCCCATGCAGCATATATTGCCACAAGAACATGAATATACAAAACAATGTCACTGGCAAACTTCTTCATCTAATCACAACAGCAGCTGTTTCAATTATAACTTGGATAATAACTGGCCTTTTTCACAGAAGCCATTTTCACATGTTACAGCAGGAAAAACAGAGGATTAAACAAAAAAATTAAAGATGGTTGAACTCCATTTAGCTGTGCAAAGTCTTGGTATCATGCACGCTGGCTCACTATCCCACTGTCGTGACTGGGAGGCTTGAACGGACCAAAGCTGTTGTTAATGTTATTAGTTACACCTGTGCTCCTTCTACTGCTACAAGTGAAGTGAGTAAATTAGCATCAGATTTACTCAGCTGTAGCTAATTACTCTGTAACCCACATTAATTAATGGTCAAATGACATTAGACTCATGTAGTCAAGTCATGATTATATTTGAATGTTACTGAGCAATGTCAAGGATACTACTAATGAAATTGCTTACTAAATATGAGCTACACTAGTTGATTTTTCCATTAAAAAGTAACTCATTTACACACAAGTTGACTTTTCTGAATAAAATAACCATTATAACCTCAACCACCAACAACAATCAAAAACACCATTGTTTTCATGTTGAAACAAGCTGAATTTGTGATTAGGCTAGTACAAAGAAATTTTGTTTTGAACTATGTAGACCACAAAAATAATTATTACAATTTCACTTAAGATCAATGTAATCACAATTAGATGTTTATCTCAAAGTGTTCAGTCCTAGAATCAGGTAAGCCAATGTCTGTTAGACTGTCGCATAGATCATTGCAGACTGTCAGATATTTGTTTTGTTTTTGTTTGTTTTTTTGTTTGTGTTTTCTTTGGGGGAGTAAATCTAGCAATTCACCTTCCTGATTGAGCAAGTTGTTTTTTCAGGAGTTGATGATGGAAGTAGCAATGAGCCATCTCGCTTCCTTTTCATTTCTGTTGAGAGTTGCACATGCACTGTACCAATTTATCCATTTATCAATAATTCTGGAAACATGCAAGAATCATTGCTGCTTTGCATCTATGACACACTGTGTCCTTGTTCTGAATCATTTACTTAAAATGAGGATTTACTGTGACAATTAACTTTAGTCTTGGTTCTTTGTAATTTGATAACTTCAAATAAATAAAACAATGTGTATAGTGCTAGTAAAAAGTGACTTCAGGAAGGTAGATTTCTGGCCCCCATAAAAACATTGAATTATGAAAATTATGACATCCTATTTGTCACTCATGGTTGCTCCATGTTTATTACTTTGTGGAGTGTGAAATGATTTAATAAAAAAATATGTGTTGTTTGCTCACTTCTGTGCTAAGGTGACAAAAGGCAGCGTCCAAAATAGACTGTGGGGGAGGCAGAAGCCAGCACATGAATTCAAACATATTCACTAGAGGTAGTGAAGCAGTTGGCAGATATTGACCTATCAGGGTTAAGTGGAGGTCAAGAAAAACAGACACACTGTCTTCCTATAGAAAGACACCTCCCACACGTACACATGCATGCATGCATGCGCACACGCACGCACGCACGCACGCGCGCGCACACACACACACACACACACACACACACACACACACACACACACACACACACACACACACACACACACACACACGTCCCAGTGACACTTGCAATGATCACTCCTAATTTATTGTCAAACTGCTTCCAGCTGTCAATACATTATCCAAAGCTGACCACTATCCCTGTTGCTGTATTCTAAAAAACCAGCAGGTGAAGTGGGCTAATGAGAGCACACAAAAATGCAGAAAAATCTCCATCACAAATAGGGTTGGGTACCAGACTCGAATTATGTTACTACTCCCTATTTTATATAGCAGGTGGTCAGTCCACTAGCTCAATGCTAACAGATAAAGGAAATTCCCTTTAATGCGCTAACGAGGTTAGCATCGCTACCACGATAAAGGTATATTTACAAACGATACGTTTTAATTCGCATACTTAACACAAATAACATGTGTGCTCATATTTCCAGACATACACAGTATTGAATATGTCTGGAAATGAAATTATATCTCCTGACTTCACATACTTAACTCAATCTGCTGCAGCACCGTAACTGTAACTGTTAAAATTCAGCCACCACTAGTGGAGACATTTTGTGCCAGGAGAGGGCAGCACATATACATCTTGATGTAGACTTATATGCAGTAAATCAAGATGCTACTGAATTAAAACTTAGAAAAACTGACTGACTTGTGAAGTGCATTATTACTGGAAATATGATTCATGATATATTGACTCTAAAAGTGAATGATTTAACACTGGTTAGAACTGAAATTACTTTTTTTGTTATGACAGAGATTAACATACCAAATACCGAATTCCAGGTATTGATATCGGAACCGCTTTCAGTTCAAATGTGAAAGGTACTCAATCCTAATCACAAATGTGGCTATTACTTAAGTTCCACATTCACGTGTGTAGTTCTAGTTCACATACTTTCTCTTCCAAAAATGTAGGGAAAAAAAGAGACTTGAATGGTCTTTGCACTGCAGACTAATGGTGGTGGTAATGTATTTCTCCCATGGTCACTATATTTCTCTCTTTAGCAGCTGTTTTCTTCACTTTCAGGACAGTTTGTCTGCATTCTCTGCTGGGAAATCTCCACTTCAAGAAACCCCTTCAGCAACATCATTTGATACAGTTCTAATGGTTCTCTCATTATCAAGGAGCTAAGAGGGACAGTTCCCCTACAGAGAAAAACCACCCAAGTCAGCAGTTGTTTACGGACAGGGGGTACATTCAAGATGATTGGGCAGTTTCCTACCTGAATTAATTGCCCCAGTGGTAGATAATTGCTAGCCACAATAACAGCTGGCAGGAGGTGGTTCTTAAGTTCTTATTTTCCTAACTCCTTTACCAGGGACACAATGTTTCTTGCACTAATTTTATGATTACAGTCGTATATTAAAGGGGTGTCACAAACTCCAAATCCACCATTCAATTTATTTACATTTTAAGTCACAATTGGATTTAGTTTTCGTTGGAAACATTTTTTTTTCTCGGCAAGGATGGCTATGCCATATTCAGAGTCTTGATTTGAAAACATCATTATTTGTTTTATACTCTGTCAACTGTAATTTACATTTTCAAACTCTTCTTTTAAAAACACACACAAGGGTACATGGTATCAAGTGTGATATTACTGCCATGTGTTTTTTAATATAACACACAAAGGGCATATGGTTGAATTTAAATAATTTATTTACAAAGTTATAACTAACTTCTATCACAGGTCAATTTGTAAAAAAAAACAAAAAACCTTTGAACACAAAACCATAAAAGGGTCATTAGATGGCAGAGGTGTACTGTAACAGACTGTCCTGTCTTTACTAGATGTGTTTCTGTAGTAGTAAGTCCTCTCGGACTTGCTGCATGGCAGGAGTTAAATTTAGCTCTGCTGTGTCGTCTTTGAAGTGTTGTGTGTTTTTAGTAGGGGTGTGACGATATTTCTCCTCAAGGTGAAAAGCTGTCTCACTATATCAATACATAACAGAGGCAGAGCAGCAGCCAGCATTACTCGTGAACCCAATATCGTGTATCTTCTCGTGAGCTGAGTGTATCATCACACCATTTGTTTTTAGGGCTGCACAACATGTTAAAAAAAATCTAACTGCAATTACTTTGACAGATATTACGATTGCGATGTGATTCACGACTGGTGGGAAAGGGGAGTGGGAATCATTTTTGTATCACAATTTTCATTTTCACTAAACAAAATTAAAAAACTAGTAAATTATGATGATGTGGCATTTGTTGGGATCTGAACCAAACAAACACGCTTTCTTCCATCTGGGGAACATGATTTATAGGCTAGTACATCTTTGCAGCACTACACAACTTTTCTATAATGCTGTTTTGTCCCACATTTACCCACATTTATATCCATTTGGATATTGCATATTGTGATTTTGATGATTCATGTTGTTTCTTTCTTTAAAACATTATCATAAACATTAATTAGACCATTCCTTCACCAGGAAAAATAATTCTGGCATAGCAGGGGTTTTAATTGACTTGTGATTTAAATGTGAGTGTTGAGCTATGTGATGCCAGAAACACCCATTGTTTAAACTAATGTTGGTGCCTAGGGGAACCTTTGCTTAAACAAAATGCACTTCACAAACAAAGTCAGTCACTAAATTAGCAAGGATCCGTTTCTGCCATGAAAGAAGGCAGACCCCCTGAGTCTGTGGCAGTTAGCCTGGTGTTTTCTGTGCTTGCCAGCTGAGCATGTTTTCTAGCTGCCTTACTTGGTGCTTTATGAACTGCAATCAATCAATAACCAAATTAGTTGTTTTTCCCTCTTTTTGGTTATCCGTCAGTAAATCTCTCTGATGTGTTTGCAGCCTGAGAGCAAGACAGGTTTCCCAGAATTTTCAGAACTGCATTGCTTGATTCAATTTTAAGATTTTTACTGATGCCAGTGGATCCAGCATTGAGGCTCAAGCTGAATTAAATTTTACAGAGCCAGCACACAAGTTCAGCCAAAGTGCCTTCCAGTCATATGACCGTAACAGTGGGAATTATCATAAATATACTACAATAGAGATTTACAGTAGATCTCATTCACAGTGTTTTCCATGCTGCACTCAACAGTAAAAAACACAGATCGAGCTGTTTTCAATATAATCCAGATCTTACTAAATGGAACATTGAAACATGGGTTTTATATATGAAAAAGCCATAAAATGTTGGAATCTACAAAGACTTGTAAGTCTTATTTGGTCTACCTGTTTTTAATGGAGTGCCTGTATAGAGCTATTAAACTGTTGTTGCTTCTGGTCAACATTTAACTGCAACAGAGTTTTCAAAGTGATGAGTAGCACTTTAAATTTAGCCTGTTGTACTTAACTAACCAGGTCCACCTCACAGCAACAATTAGTCAAATTCAGCTTGTCAGCTGAATGAATGCAGCAGTAGCCTTTTAACAAGTGATAAAAGTGTACAAACCTAAACACATTTTGAAATAATTAAAACACACAGCTTATATGTCAGTCTATTTGGCTGGATATCTTTTGAGGTCTGAGGATTTTGAGGACCTGAAATTTAAGGAAATACCACATGTTCCTGAGCTTTTCTGTCCACCTTCAACTAAAGCCGTCGCATTATGTAGTTACAACTCACTTTGTAAGCCAAGGCAGTTAATTTATCAGCATATTCCCACAGTACAACATTTAGCTAGTATGCTGCTAAAGTATTAACATTATTTGTGTGCATTTAGTCATGGCATATACTGTTTAACTACTCAACACCTTGAGCTGTTCAGTTTCACAGCAAATGAGTCACGTATTTCATGTAAATGTTAAAACCACCTTACCTCCAAGAAGGGGGATGCCAAGGTCGACCTCTGCATGGTGGTCTCCCTCCAGAGCCACGCGGCAAACGCAGCTAAGATTTGCGCAGCTAGCTAGCTAGCTAGGACAATTAGCTTCTCACTGGGCTAACGCCACAACGTCCCACAGAAACCGCGAAGAACAATTCACGTTTTTCCCACTGAATACTTTCGGATATGACACTCCGAAACTCTTCTCTTGAAAAAATATCAATGAGCTTTCTTTTCTTGATACTAGTGAATGCACATTAGGAGCCGTAAAACCTAACTTTAAAAACAACCTTTCTGTTGCTTCTGACGGATCTGTCCAGAGGGCGCGCATGCGCACGATCGAAGGGCAGTGATTGGCGGACCAAGGCATGGAGAGGACAGTGTGCCAATCCATACTGCTTCAAGGTTTTATTAAAAGAGCTAAAACAAACACCTTAGACACGTGATGCAGTTGGTTCATATGCAGCACAATATTCATTTTAAATAAAGCCATTTTTACTTTGTACATTGTCACAAAACATATACAAGCAGAAACGTAATAATTTGAGGAGATAAAAAGATTTTGAATCTTTCTCAACCTTTTGTCATTAGGCCTAATTTGATTCAATTTAACTGATTTTATATACATCTTTTGTATTCCACAACATACTATTGTCTACCGAGCCTTATCTAATTCTCTTTCTGGCAGTCTCCAATTCTCATCTGGCATAACCCAGATCTCAGGATAGACTTGGATATTTTCAGTCACTACAGTATATAATTTTAACACTTTATTACCCATGCCTAGCAGTGTGTCGTTTTCACCTGTCTGCGTGTCAGAGAACTAACTTCAAATTGAAATGACTTTTTTTTTTCACTTTACTAGTGAGAAATTCTGAATAACTGTGAAGAGGAAACACTGAGGGGTACAATGGATATTGCAATAATTCAAGTTTGCTAACTTTCATCAAAAATGTTGTTTAATTACAGTTTGGATTTAAGTTGACTACATGCTCAAAACTAGCCACAAAGTGTATTTGTCCCACTTGCACAACAGGAGAGGTTTTGCATGATAAGCACAGAAGCAGTACTGCCTATGTTGCTTTGCACGTACATATATCTTGTGAGGATTCTCATTCATTCCCCAGCCACAAACCCTAACCATCACAACAACATGCATTACCCTTACCTTAACTGTAATCTATTCCTTAAACCAAGTCTTACCCTTCAAACAGCCCTTTGAAGAAGTGAAAACCTGACAAAATGTCACTGAATTTGTGCAGCAGGAGCCATAAACAAGCCTAACAAAAGGCTCATTGATCTTGGTTTACCACAGACAACCAAGCCTGTGGTTTTCTGATAGAATAAAACCAATTAGGTTTCTTGTTTTGTCAAGTCACTGAAAGGTCTCTGAAAGAAAGAAGACCTCCGATTTCCATGTAACATCTCAATTATATCATGTTTACTGTGGTAAAGATATGCGAGGTGCAAGAATTTAAATTCAGAGCAGGAGGAAGAAAGTTTATTAAAAAAAAGCTTCACATTAGGGGTGGAGATTTTTCTCCCTGCTGCAATAATTTTCACACTGCTTCTCTTTGAAAAGGACTTCAATTATTCACAGCTTCTCCGTGGCATCAGAGGGAGAAAAAAAGGCCTAGTTTCACAGTTCAGAAAGTGTGACCCATTCTGCCTTTTTAACCTTGATCCACCTTTTATTCTCTAATTTACCTCTAACAACTAATCAGGGGCTAATTTTCTTCCAGTTCAACCCCCTCTGAGAATCGATTACACCACCCTGTGGCAATTCAAACCTTCACATTGACATTAATCATAAAACAAATGAAAATATTAATGAATGTGGGTAAAAATAACGAGTAAATGTGTGAAATTAAACGAGTGAGGGAAGGTGTGTTTTTCATTGTCTTTGTCACACTTTGAAATGAGAAGACAACGGCTTGAAGTACCTCTACTGTGCGTGTGTGCATGTGTGTCTTGACAGAATGAGAACAGCTGGAGAGTGGTCATGGGAGTTATCTTTCTCTTTCACTCCCCCATCATCTTTTTACTGCATTGCATTGCACAAAGGCAGAGGCAATAAGCCGCTGCCCTCTACAGTATTTTCCATCTGACAACCATATTTTGTACAATCTCTCTCTCTCTCTCCTACTAACTGGTCTTTAACTTATAGTGTCTGTGCTCTTTCTCTTGACATCCCTCTCCTCTTTCTCTCACTGCCTCTCAATTTCATCTCTCAGTGTCCTTCTCCCTTTCTAATTTTCACTTATGTAACCCCTGTTGGTCACGGGCTGCTGGGAATTCAGGTGGATTCACCCTGCTGCCTGAAAATGAGTTCCACAAAGGGTAACTCCAGAGGCGGTGTTGGTTGGCAGTACTTCCTGTTTTTAATAGAACCAGATCGGATAGTGTTAAACAAAAAATGTTTAGGTCACATTTTTGCCATGTTTTCTGTCATCAGCAAGCATGAGTATGCATAACTGCATTGTGTCTGCCTGTGTTTGTGTACATGCGCACCAAAGCCCATAATGCCTCTGTAGACACACAGTGGGATTGAAAGCTGTGTGTGTGTGTGTGTGTGTGTGTGTGTGTGTGTGTGTGTGTGTGTGTGCGCGTGTGTGTGTGTGTGTGTGTTGTTAGAAGGTTCCTTTCTCTGAAGGCATTGCATAGGAGATGCTTATCAGTGCGCACATACAATATACCTCTCACCCCTGATATGCTTGTTACCTTGGCAACGTGTATTTATAGTTTTGTTTGTTGCTACATGACCATCTTGGAGGGCAAGAAACGTGTGTGTGATGTCAGCACAGGAAATGAAATCTAAGGTTCTTTGTCTAAATCAAAGCCATGTAAATGAAAATAACTGAAGGTCCTAAAGAAGTAACAACTTGTATGAGCAGATTTCTGATTGTCCCTTTTCAAAGAAAGAAAGGACAACATTTCTTCAAAGAAAGGTCAATCACACTCACTAGGTCAAGAATATTGTGTTAAGAGGCAAAAATATCAAACTCACATGCCTTTTTGGAAGTGTCAAATAGTGATGATGGGAATGGTCAATACGTGTCTTTGATATTTAGTTGTTTTGTCTATTTTTTAACTTAAAACTCAAGTTTTGTCCAAGTTACCAAAAATATCCAGCTTGTGCCAACTGACACTAAAGGAAAAACTATGATTGAATCAAACTATGATTGTTTGAGTAAACTAAATGCAGAAAATGTTTATGGAGCTTCCTGCAGATACAGGTGCATATAATTACAGTAAGTGACTGATTATACAGAACATATCTGACTTAATGGCAGTGGTACAAAATGTCCTGACACCTGTTACACTGTCTTCACTGTTTAATGTAATTTGCACCCTGACCTTGAGAGAAAGGTTGATGTATGCTTTTCAACAGTTGTAGGAATAAAACATGCTCTTTCAGTTTTTCTATCAAGTCTTTTTGAATATAGTACTGTACTACAGAATATTCTGAAGGCATAATGTTCCTTTACCAAGTTCCATTTGAATTGTAAATCAGTTTGAACATCAAAACCATTATAGTGGATAATAGGGAAATGAAAATCAAAACAGTCTTCCATTAGCAATATTTTTCACATTAAATCTGCTCCGGAGGTTGAAGAAAATGTGAAAGTTTTAGTTGGCCCAGTTTGAAAGTCACAAAACGAACTGTGTGATAATTTGCATCTCCATTTCTCCCTCAATGAAAAATCAGTGTCCTTACAATTTCTTTTTCTTATATTTAAACCTGCACTGATTGATTTCTACATTACCGCCCAGTCTTTGCAGATTCACCAGCTTCATCGTTTCATTAGTTTACTGTATCCATCTCAGAAGAGTCATCAGCCACCACCACCACAGAGTCTGGACTCCATGGGAGGATTCTTCCTGCTGCTACTCAGGGCAGATTACAAAATCTCCCCGTAGAGTCTAAGTGCCAAAGACCTTATGACAAGATTCATTATCACATATCATCTTTACTTCATTCACTAGTCTCTAATGATTGATATAAAGTCTATTTGGTGAACTTGATACCAAACATTCCAGCAGGTAAGGAACAACTTTCGCATTAATTTATAAAATTGCATATCTGGTCAACTGAGGAAGTCCAGCATTCAATCTCCTTTTGGCTCTGTTTTTGGTCTCTACCAATACTTGAGAAAAATCAATGGCTCATTAGCTGCAAAACATTTCAACAATGTTCACCAGTCCACCATTAGCTACTAAGATGAGGAAGAAGTTTAACATGCTTTGGAGTTGACAGCCTGTCTGGTGCTCTCAGAGTAGGACATTCTAGTACCAAGAGAAACTTCAGAAATATAGTCCATACTGGTGCTACTACTGGTGATACTCGAGCACACAGATTTAGGCAACAAACCTTATTAATAATTAATATATTAATAATAGCTTGTATATATAATTTGTACTATAAAAAAAACTATATTTCCCAAGTTTCTCTGATCCTAGCTAGCTGATACCTTTGTGATTTACTTTAGGTTTGTCTCTGCGCTTTTGCTGAAAACAGCAGCCAGTTGATGAGCCAGAATGACTGCAATGAGAGCAAACCAAAACAGTTCTGTGGACCATAAAACCAAAACAATGAGCTGAAAGATGCCAAGGTGCTCCAGAGAGCCACTGGGAGCTGCAGAGTAAGATAAGTCATATTCTTCATATTCTCACTTGTCCCAGAAGTGTGACAGATTCTGTATTGTATCATAAAAAGACAATAGACAATGAAAGAGATTTTTGAGGACTGGTGTGGCACTATCTTAGCACAGTATCTGACTTCTCTATTTTCCCGCCATAAACTCAAAGCACTTTTCTGGCAATGTTAGTTCTAAGTTGTATATTTGCTAACTAATCACAGTTGAACAAGGGACTTTATGAAACTTCTTTTATGGCATTCTTGCATAAGTAAAGCATGAAAAAGTAAAGCACAAATGACCTCCAAAATGACGCATTAACCAGATTCAATTCAGAGAAGAGCAAACAATTGGTACAGTAATCTTGCTAAGCCACTGAGCTTCATTGTCCAGATGCCCTCTGTATCCAGAATAAACTTGGATGATAAATTAGCGGGTGAGCTCGGCTCCATTCAGTTTCATATAGGGCACACATCTCTTTGTGCAAGCCTTCATTCTTATCAGCCTTCTGTCGGAAGACGCCGCTCAGGCAGGCACTCTGAAACAAAATAAACCATTACTCTGCCAGTCCAAGCTCATGAACACGAACTACACAAACTAGTGTCACGCTGTGAGCTCTCTCTCTCTTGCTTTTCATGGTCGAGTAATGTGGTGTTGCCCATTGCTAACATTTCCAGGAAAAGGAATAGCATTCATTCAAACAGAGGAATGTTTCATCAAAATAGAAGTTCAGGGCTCTGTGAGTGTGGTATCTGATGCAAGCTGATCAAAAATACTGCATATGTGGAGGAAATTTACTGCAGAATAACACATAGGATTGTAAAATCAGTAGGATTCAAAGGCTTTATTGTCATATAAATAGAGATAAAAGAGGCACCATTGCATGCTGTGTAGTTAGCAACATGTATGCCAGTGTGATTTAGAAGTAAAGGTTATTATCTTTTCCATAATACAAATCAGGTTACCAGCAAACAGTTAACACTAATCCATGGAAATTAAACTTGACGTCATGAGGACTGGAGAAGCCTTTTGGAAAACAGACTTTTTGCTTCTCAATCAATATATAGTCTAATGTTGTCAAGCTGACTCTTGATACAATCTTTGTATCTCATGATTGTTTGGAAGTGGAGGCCTAACAGCAAATAATTGAAAACACGGCAAAGCTCATTAATATGGCCCCTTATGCAACTTTATAAAGAAATGAAAATGAAAAGAAGAAAAATTGAAACAGAATCAAATGAGTGGAACCTCTTAAGGAATGACACAGTATGCAGAGGCCTAAAAGTTTTAGTACAGCTCCGGTGCATTCATAGTGCAGCACAGCCCTTCGTTTATATATAGTTTTTATTCTTCTGCATATTTCTGGGACTTTGAATGGGAGCAGCTGTAACGCATGCAATTTCCCCTCGCGGATCAACAAAGTATTTCTGATTCTGATTAATAAAGGAAATAAAAGTCCATTGGAGAAATTTTAGGACAGCACAACTCTACTTGAGTGAATATGTGATTGACTGCAAACAGCATACCTGCTCACACCATGCGGATAACAGCAATTAAGAGGGAGTGACAGAACACTCACAAATACAGCACACAGCTGACTCACTGGCTTGTGAAGCAGAATGTGTTAATGAACAACGCCTATAATTGAAGCCTCGTCATATTAAGGTGCTTGGGTTAAGGCGATTGACCTGACAAACAGACTGAGATGTTAGGCGGCATTCAGAAAAAGCCTCCCACCTTCATGATGACCTTAAATGTGAAGCTCTAGCTGAGACCAAAATCACTGGTTTGTCTAACTTTCATGCATCCATTCATCCATCTAATCTTGCTTTATACTGAAAAAGATACTGTATGAGTTAAATTACAAAATTTAGTGAAACTTTCTGTTCTTTCTTTGGTAAAGTGTATTTCTTTTTAAAACCCCAGATATTTAAGATACTAAAAGTATACTAAATACATATCACATAAATTGTAATCTGTATCTGTGTCTGATTTGTTTAGAGGCCGAATATCATTACAAGTAATGGAAAATACGCATAATCTGTCAGTTATCTTGGTCTATACTATATAACACAGTCAATCCCTCTATAAAATTGCAGCCATTGGTTCATAATATTGTTGCATAAATGCAAAGCTATGTGCCAACACACATACAAAGTCCTAATGACTTTTTCCATGCCGTCCTCCAGACATTAAAAGCTGCCCTTTTTCATCATGCACAGTCGGTAGTCTGATGAGCGTTTCCATATTTTTATTTTATCTTTTGATCTGGTGCCTTGTAGTGAGCAGGCGGAGATGAAAATTAAGCAATTAAAAGTCATCCACTGCTGTCATAAAAAACTCCTTTCCAGTGACACTTGGGAAGATATGGATCTTTGCCAGGGAAAATTAATCATCCAACAGTCAATTTACCTGTCACTCTCCTCCAGTGTCCCCTCACTGCGGGCTATACTCAACCCAGTTGTCAAACTGAAATATCGTCTCAGAACCGCTTCTATTTCACACTATGATGCCTTTGATCTCATGCAAGACCTTGCATTTAGATGAGGTCGGACAAAGTTGCAATAAACAAATCTGAGTCTACCATTTATATAGTTTACTGCTGATGTGTACAACACTAGTATATGCTGGCAATAGACCATTAAATTTCTCATAAATCCTGTTGTAATGGTAAATACTGTGTATGCAGTATATATCCTCCCCTCAGTTTATCCTGATGACTTCAGTGCCATGAAATAATGAGCCAGCACTACTTTGATGGCAGCACATGGAACATTATGGAGTGCAACAATGTTAGTATAAATCCCATTTTTAGTATGACATCATTTAAATCTGCTTTTATTGATGTTTTGGGCATTTCCTGAATGTGTTAGCGAACAGTGACTCCTCTACACATACAGCAGATACATTAGCATAAGCATTCATATGGAGTCCAATATTCAGTTTCACTCTAGTTTTGTTTTCCTTTTAGTTGTGTGTCTATTTAGCTGCTAAATGGTCCACTATGTTTACCAGCTAGTTGCTAATTTTGTGAGCCATTTGATGCCGTACAGGTAGTGTACAGTTTTAAAAGCTTATTTGTCGTAAACAGCTGCTGCTGCTGCTGGAAATGATGTGGATTAAAGTGGTAAGAGTGACTCACAACAGTAATAAAAAATAAAAATAAATAAAAATAAACAAAGGGCGAGCTTTAAGAACATAAGTTGAAGTTCCAAAATAATCAAAGGCAGGCAGCAAAACTGACAACAACAGGCTGGGGCAAATCCAATACAGTAAAGAGAAATACAAAACTAATGCCGTACAAACCAGGATTAAGCTTGGGGAACACAGGCAGGATAGAAAAAAATAAAATAAACACAAGGCCAGAAAACAGGAGGAGCAAACACAGAAACACCAGGAACAAACAGACAGAGAGAGAGGGGAAAAGACAGACTTACACACACAAGTGAGGGAAGACTAATTAGGAACAGTTAAAATTAACTAGGCAATCATAAAAGGTGGGAAAAAACACAAAGACAGGAAGTGTAAATCACAGTTGAGGCTATTTTTACAAAATAAAACAGGAAACCAAATCCATGACAGTTGAGGGGTATTTATTTTGTTACTATAAAACATGGTCAATTAATCAATTTTTAATTTAATAATATTGTGTAGAGCAAATTTAATAGTACAAATATAAATTCATAGACACAGTTAACTAAAAGTTTGTCAATCATCTAATCTTTTGCACAAAGAAACCAGTATATTTAATTCCCTTTTCATCATTTTTGTTTTGTTCATGCTGCTTTGTTCGACTGCAAGTTGACATTGACAAGTGGAGTGTCAATGGAAGTCTGTTCCAGAGCATCACCTGCAGCTTGTTACAGCGTAAATATTGACAACTCCCTGTAGTACCTCTTGTGGCCAGCTTGACAACGCATGACTTGATTGATGCCAAATAAATGCCCATCTTTAGCTGATCTGATGGCTTAGCTGTTTTAATCATGAATAATGAGCAGCATTGCTATTCACTCGAGATAAGATTGTCAGCCATTTGTTGTCAGTGTGAGTCGTCACTCGACAGATGCCAGCCAATGTTAGCATCTGCCAATTTTTTTAAAAGTTGGCTCAATTTGTGGGTTTGTGCTTCCCTATGCTACAATCACAGCTTTCTGATTATAGGAGGATTTGTTTTCTCACTCCTGGCGTGTGAATGGTTTATTTTAATAACACATTTCATTGAAAGAAAAAAAACACAAAGAGGAGCACAGAGAAGCCAATGCAATACATGCATGGGATGCAACAAGGCTAATAATGGAGGTCTGTACGCTGTTGACTTTCTGACCCTAACTGTGAGTGATACCTCTAACTTTCAGAGTGTTGAGAGCTGGGGACAGAGATTTGAGCGACAGAGACAGCAGGATTTTAGCCAAGGGAAATTGTAAGCTTAATGCACTTTGATTTTCACATCTCCGGGGCAGCTAAATTGATCCCTGATACTAAAAAGTGAGCAATTGTTCATGGAGGACTGAGTATAAGAAAACTGTACAAACCTAAAATTCAAAAGATGATTTCTACATTTACAAACAAGAGTATCAAAAAGGGGTGTTGATTTCATTTAATTTAATTCAGGCTGACCTATAATTAGATAATGATTTTTAACCTGAACAATACTAGTCCAGACTGGGAGCAATGAAATAACTGTGATGGAAGGCAGTGGGTGTGGTGTTTATATACAGCCTTAAAATGAGGAAAAGTGAATACACCAAGGATGTACTTATCATCATTTAATAACACTCACTTGCTCTCCAAATGTATTTTTTAATGTTAACTCTCGAAGAACCCCACTTTGGGAAAACACATTTTTATTTCTGTGTGAATAAAAGAATCAATATATTTAAAAGTTTACTCATACAAACTGAGCCCCCCGCAGTTTATTTGTTCTGTCAGGCACCAGGGACGGGGATGTGAATAGTGTGTGTACAAAGACTCTCTGACATGCCTGGCCCACGCACAATATACTACATATGCATACCTGCATGTAAAGTCTCGGCATTATCAGCAGCTACCATCATGCATATTAATGATAGAAACATCAAATGCAGTGAGAAAATACAGCTTCTAAAGAGATCCACAACAAAACAAACAGCACGACGATGGTTGGAATGAAACTATGGAAAATATTTATTAAATCTTTTGATGTTCACGAACCAACAAAAGCACACACGGTGCATAAAACTAATATGTCTGTAAAGTAACAAGCATCAGAAGCTTCAATATATATTTTTTTATTTGCCATCAAGAGTCTTCCAGCTGTATTATTCAAAAATAAATGGCTCATGGTGGCAAAACCCACAAAGAGTAATCAGCCTATTCCACAGTTCCCATCAGCTCCACAGAGCATTTTAGCACTCATCTTTATGGTTTTCCGGCCACAGATGGTTTTGGCTCAGTCTCATCCACCCCATTTTCAGCAAAAAACACTCCTGCTGCACTGCTTGCCTAATACCAAGTGACAAATAGACAAAGTTAGAGACTAGCTAGTGAATACAGTGGAGCGTTTAGCAAGTAAACAGCTGAATATTTTTCTCAGGTGACCAAAAGAAAGCTAATAGGAGAGTAAAAATTGGATTTAAGATAACTATATTCAACAGGTGAACACACAACCCGAAATTAATGCTCATGTTGCTCCATGGAGGCTAGAAACTGCAAAAATAAAAAATAAATAAAGCAATAAATAAATGGCTCAAGAAATAAATCAATATGACATTAAATGCACCAAAAATATACTGAAAATAATAATTAATTTATAAATGTGACATAAATTGATATTTGTATTTGCATTTATTTAACTTTGTATCAATTTAACAATGTATTCACTTTCCTATTCAATTTTCCATTTTATAATTCATTTCTATTTTTAAATGTATTAATGTATTTCTGTATCATTCTTCCTTTGCATTACCACAAACTTTTTTCTGTATTTCCTTTCTACATTTTGTTTGCTAACAGGTTTGCCATATGAAGCCTTGAAGCTGATAACATGTTTGCAGTTGGTTCCACTGCCCCCAGGTGGCCAAAACGTCTTTTAATGCATATTTAATTTATTACATGCAACAGTCATGACACATATTTAAATGCCCCAGTGTGCATATTTAAATAATGTGTAAGAACATATAATAACAATGGCTGATTTATGCTGTCCATCATAATGCAGGAAGGAAGATAAGTCTTTCATTTCAGTGGAGCCATTACAGATATTTTCCTTGAAAATCAAATCCTACCAGGTCTGTTCTAGCCAAATGATCTAAAATAGAAATGAGGCTTGAGTTATGAATTGAATGAATGTAGCCTATTTCTGTTGCCAACACCCTCAGAAAATGTTGACCAACATCCATCACCAAGCAGGTTAATCTCCCTGCAGGGGATCGTGTTGGTGTTCATGCAATGTTTGTTGACAATTATGACATTCACATTTTCCCTGTGAAAACCAAAAAATGAACACTGCCTTGGTTACTGGAAGAAATATAAAACATGGATGTAATGAACTGCAAACACAGATGTGACTGGTCTGCTCTACTCTGCTGTTTAGAGGCAAAGTATGTTTTTTAAAGCTGCGGAGAAAAAAAGAGGCTCCATTATTCACAGGAAAATAGGGTTTTGTGTGAAGCATCTGAATACTGGTGTCTGTGGGTCATTTGTGATCTTTATACTGGAGAGAGGCTGAATGGAGCCATTTTACCCGGCAGAATACAGAATACAGGATTCATCAGGCCTCTTTGTGCCGGAGAAGAAAATATATCTCAAGTGAACGCACTGTGGATCGAACTGTGAGTGAGCGTGAAATCAAGGTAAGTGAAGACATCTAGGCCAAGAGGTTATGGATTTTAGTGAACTGGTGATATACTTTGACTTCAGGAACAAATAAGGGCGTGAAATCTTTAATAATAATTGCAACGTGAATGAAACATGGATGGTTCTATGAGGACATAGCACTCTAATTATATTTATATGCTTGATTTTAGAGGGAAAACGGTTGGTTGGCATATCCAGGAGGCTTGGGTGGATCAGATCCGAAAGTGTATTTAAGTGGAACAAAATTAACATCCTCTACCTCTAATGACATGTATATGTCACAAATTGTACCGATCAAAACACCAATTAATGAATCCTCCACGTTGTTATTGAAATTTCCTATTCATCTGTGTCAGAAATGTGGGAGGAATGCTGCATAATGTGTTGACATGCCCTCTGAAGTGCGGACCCCTGTAGGTGATATTCACACCGGAGATTGATGGAGATATAAATCAGAAATAATGTTGATATCTCAGTTTGGTTTTTGTATTTACATATGATGTTAGAAATGTATTTTGATCATATAAAAAAAGGGGATGTATGATATGTGACAAGTAAAATACATCGTTAGAATGACGAGCATGTTCTCATGAGGTGCTGAAGAATGACAAACTGAATAATAAGTGTGAGAGGAGTTGCAGATTCTTTCATTATTTGACAGGACTAGAACTCACAAGTGTTATATTCATATCAGAGAACTGTGGAGGCACATGTCAGTGGTTTATGTTGTGTAAGTATAGGTGTTAGGATAATGAACATGTTCTGCACCATGTATGATAACGTAGCTGGTGAAAAATAAATGGACTTGTATAAAATACCATGAGACCAGGATCACAGTGTGGAAAAGGACCTTTTATTCCTTTCACTTGCATTTCTTTTACAGCTTTTCTTACTTTCATTGAAAGAAAAGCACATCTGTCATTATCACCTCCATTTTGTCTACTTTGTGATCTCATCATCTGTCTGTAGGTGGTTCCATAATAGTAGGAATGTGTCTTCCATACGTCCTGAGATCACAACAAGCAGAAGCTGTCAGTAGTTAAGGCAGAGCCTTTGATCACAGAGCAAAAGAGACAGGCAAACCTGAAGAGTAATTGGCAGAATGAAAAACACCTTTTTTTTTTATAAGTCTGTCCCCCGCTGTCTAATGGTGACACTAAAGGGGGAAACAAAAACTGAGGGTTTGAAAATGGATATAAGATGAGCCTAATGTTTCGAGTCATCAAGACATGTCTGTATACATATTTTCTCATACAATGGACTGTGCAATTGCGAAGCATACTCGAGGAGCACTTGGCATGCACATAAATAGACTTTAGCCTCAGCCTTTAAATCATTACACTTGACTAGGACTCATCCATAATAACTTATGGTCAATAGTCTTTCAAAACCTTCGGCATCACCCTCCAGCTGCAGTTAGATGTCAGGTGTGTTCAAATAGTTCTTCGCTATATGTTTGATTTTACCACAAAGCGGTTCCTATGCCTGTCAGCATTTTAGGAGTAAGAATACTGTTATTGTTCATCGGAGAACTCATCAAACAAACAACAAAAAGCAACTGCAAATGTGTGCTGCAGGTAATTAATCACCTAATTCTGCTCTCCCCCTCATATCCACGTGTAGGTTAGAGGCAGGGTTTAAAATATTCATGAAAAATTCTAGCAAAATCGAATAAAAACAGGTGTGTCTCATTCAACCAGTATCAGAAGACATTTTGGGATTGATTTTCAGTCAATGGGTCAAATGACTTGTAAGCTATTAAAAATATTCGCCAAAATGTCTCCATATGCAAAGTGAATGGGATAGATCAGAGGTGAAATTTGATAGTGTCAAGTGTCAGGGCAAAAATTGTTGCTCTAGAAAGTGTTTAGGAGGTTTCAGGCCATTTGGAGTCGGTTGTTACCTATTTGTATTGACACTTTTTTGGATCAAAGAGTTTAATCTAGTGTCTCATTCAACCAGTATCAGAAAACATTTTGGCATTGATTTTGAGTCAAGTCGATTTTGAGTGGATGGCTCAAATGACCTGGAAGCTATTGGAAAAAAAAGGGCGGGGTATTCAATCAAAGTTTTGTTTTTTCTTCAAAATATGAATGAAAAATAGAAATTCCACTAAAATCCAATAAACACTGCTGTGTCTCATTCTACCAGTATAACAAGACATGTCGGCATTGATTTGGAGTCGATGGCTCAAATGACCTGGGAGCTATTGAAAAAATCGGGCGGTGTATTCGCCAAAAATGGTGATTTTGTGAAAAAATATTCATGAAAAATAGAAATTCCACTAAAATCCAATAAAAACTGCTGTGTCTCATTCTACCAGTATAACAAGACATGTCGGCATTGATTTGGAGTCGATGGCTCAAATGACCTGGGAGCTATTGAAAAAATCGGGCGGTGTATTCGCCAAAAATGGTGATTTTTCATTCAAATATTCATGAAAAATAGAAATTCCACTAAAATCCAATAAAAACTGCTGTGTCTCATTCTACCAGTGTAACAAGACATGTCGGCATTGATTTGGAGTCGATGGCTCAAATGACCTGGGAGCTATTGAAAAAAATCGGGCGGTGTATTCGCCAAAAATGGTGATTTTGTGAAAAAATATTCATGAAAAATAGAAATTCCACTAAAATCCAATAAAAACTGCTGTGTCTCATTCTACCAGTATAACAAGACATGTCGGCATTGATTTGGAGTCGATGGCTCAAATGACCTGGGAGCTATTGAAAAAATCGGGCGGTGTATTCGCCAAAAATGGTGATTTTGTGAAAAAATATTCATGAAAAATAGAAATTCCACTAAAATCCAATAAAAACTGCTGTGTCTCATTCTACCAGTATAACAAGACATGTCGGCATTGATTTGGAGTGGATGGCTCAAATGACCTGGGAGCTATTGAAAAAATCGGGCGGTGTATTCGCCAAAAATGGTGATTTTTCATTCAAATATTCATGAAAAATAGAAATTCCACTAAAATCCAATAAAAACTGCTGTGTCTCATTCTACCAGTGTAACAAGACATGTCGGCATTGATTTGGAGTCGATGGCTCAAATGACCTGGGAGCTATTGAAAAAAATCGGGCGGTGTATTCGCCAAAAATGGTGATTTTGTGAAAAAATATTCATGAAAAATAGAAATTCCACTAAAATCCAATAAAAACTGCTGTGTCTCATTCTACCAGTATAACAAGACATGTCGGCATTGATTTGGAGTGGATGGCTCAAATGACCTGGGAGCTATTGAAAAAATCGGGCGGTGTATTCGCCAAAAATGGTGATTTTGTGAAAAAATATTCATGAAAAATAGAAATTCCACTAAAATCCAATAAAAACTGCTGTGTCTCATTCTACCAGTATAACAAGACATGTCGGCATTGATTTGGAGTGGATGGCTCAAATGACCTGGGAGCTATTGAAAAAATCGGGCGGTGTATTCGCCAAAAATGGTGATTTTTCATTCAAATATTCATGAAAAATAGAAAATACACTAAAATCCAATAAAAACTGCTGTGTCTCATTCTACCAGTATAACAAGACATGTCGGCATTGATTTGGAGTCGATGGCTCAAATGACCTGGGAGCTATTGAAAAAATCGGGCGGTGTATTCGCCAAAAATGGTGATTTTATGAAAAAATATTCATGAAAAATAGAAATTCCACTAAAATCCAATAAAAACTGCTGTGTCTCATTCTACCAGTATAACAAGACATGTCGGCATTGATTTGGAGTCGATGGCTCAAATGACCTGGGAGCTATTGAAAAAATCGGGCGGTGTATTCGCCAAAAATACTGATTTTTCATTCAAATATTCATGAAAAATAGAAATTCCACTAAAATCCAATAAAAACTGCTGTGTCTCATTCTACCAGTATAACAAGACATGTCGGCATTGATTTGGAGTCGATGGCTCAAATGACCTGGGAGCTATTGAAAAAATCGGGCGGTGTATTCGCCAAAAATGGTGATTTTGTGAAACAATATTCATGAAAAATAGAAATTCCACTAAAATCCAATAAAAACTGCTGTGTCTCATTCTACCAGTATAACAAGACATGTCGGCATTGATTTGGAGTGGATGGCTCAAATGACCTGGGAGCTATTGAAAAAATCGGGCGGTGTATTCGCCAAAAATGGTGATTTTTCATTCAAATATTCATGAAAAATAGAAATTCCACTAAAATCCAATAAAAACTGCTGTGTCTCATTCTACCAGTATAACAAAACATGTCGGCATTGATTTGGAGTCGATGGCTCAAATGACCTGGGAGCTATTGAAAAAATCGGGCGGTGTATTCGCCAAAAATGGTGATTTTGTGAAAAAAGATTCATGAAAAATAGAAAATACACTAAAATCCAATAAAAACTGCTGTGTCTCATTCTACCAGTATAACAAGACATGTCGGCATTGATTTGGAGTCGATGGCTCAAATGACCTGGGAGCTATTGAAAAAATCGGGCGGTGTATTCGCCAAAAATGTTGATTTTGTGAAAAAATATTCATGAAAAATAGAAATTCCACTAAAATCCAAAAAAAACTGCTGTGTCTCATTCTACCAGTATAACAAGACATGTCGGCATTGATTTGGAGTTGATGGCTCAAATGACCTGGGAGCTATTGAAAAAATCGGGCGGTGTATTCGCCAAAAATGGTGTTTTTTCATTCAAATATTCATGAAAAATAGAAATTCCACTAAAATCCAATAAAAACTGCTGTGTCTCATTCTACCAGTATAACAAGACATGTCGGCATTGATTTGGAGTGGATGGCTCAAATGACCTGGGAGCTATTGAAAAAATCGGGCCGTGTATTCGCCAAAAATGGTGATTTTGTGAAAAAATATTCATGAAAAATAGAAATTCCACTAAAATCCAATAAAAACTGCTGTGTCTCATTCTACCAGTATAACAAGACATGTCGGCATTGATTTGGAGTGGATGGCTCAAATGACCTGGGAGCTATTGAAAAAATCGGGGGGTGTATTCGCCAAAAATACTGATTTTTCATTCAAATATTCATGAAAAATAGAAATTCCACTAAAATCCAATAAAAACTGCTGTGTCTCATTCTACCAGTATAACAAGACATGTCGGCATTGATTTGGAGTCGATGGCTCAAATGACCTGGGAGCTATTGAAAAAATCGGGGGGTGTATTCGCCAAAAATACTGATTTTTCATTCAAATATTCATGAAAAATAGAAATTCCACTAAAATCCAATAAAAACTGCTGTGTCTGATTCTACCAGTATAACAAGACATGTCGGCATTGATTTGGAGTCGATGGCTCAAATGACCTGGGAGCTATTGAAAAATTCCGGCGGTGTATTCGCCAAAAATGGTGATTTTGTGAAAAAATATTCATGAAAAATAGAAATTCCACTAAAATCCAATAAAAACTGCTGTGTCTCATTCTACCAGTATAACAAGACATGTCGGCATTGATTTGGAGTGGATGGCTCAAATGACCTGGGAGCTATTGAAAAAATCGGGCGGTGTATTCGCCAAAAATGGTGATTTTTCATTAAAATATTCATAAAAAATAGAAATTCCACTAAAATCCAATAAAAACTGCTGTGTCTCATTCTACCAGTATAACAAGACATGTCGGCATTGATTTGGAGTGGATGGCTCAAATGACCTGGGAGCTATTGAAAAAATCGGGCGGTGTATTCGCCAAAAATGGTGATTTTGTGAAAAAATATTCATGAAAAATAGAAATTCCACTAAAATCCAATAAAAACTGCTGTGTCTGATTCTACCAGTATAACAAGACATGTCGGCATTGATTTGGAGTTGATGGCTCAAATGACCTGGGAGCTATTGAAAAAATCGGGCGGTGTATTCGCCAAAAATGGTGTTTTTTCATTCAAATATTCATGAAAAATAGAAATTCCACTAAAATCCAATAAAAACTGCTGTGTCTCATTCTACCAGTATAACAAGACATGTCGGCATTGATTTGGAGTGGATGGCTCAAATGACCTGGGAGCTATTGAAAAAATCGGGCGGTGTATTCGCCAAAAATGGTGATTTTTCATTAAAATATTCATAAAAAATAGAAATTCCACTAAAATCCAATAAAAACTGCTGTGTCTCATTCTACCAGTATAACAAGACATGTCGGCATTGATTTGGAGTGGATGGCTCAAATGACCTGGGAGCTATTGAAAAAATCGGGCGGTGTATTCGCCAAAAATGGTGATTTTGTGAAAAAATATTCATGAAAAATAGAAATTCCACTAAAATCCAATAACAACTGCTGTGTCTCATTCTACCAGTATAACAAGACATGTCGGCATTGATTTGGAGTGGATGGCTCAAATGACCTGGGAGCTTTTGAAAAAATCGGGCGGTGTATTCGCCAAAAATGGTGATTTTGTGAAAAAATATTCATGAAAAATAGAAATTCCACTAAAATCCAATAAAAACTGCTGTGTCTCATTCTACCAGTATAACAAGACATGTCGGCATTGATTTGGAGTGGATGGCTCAAATGACCTGGGAGCTATTGAAAAAATCGGGCGGTGTATTCACCAAAAATGGTGATTTTTCATTCAAATATTCATGAAAAATAGAAATTCCACTAAAATCCAATAAAAACTGCTGTGTCTCATTCTACCAGTATAACAAAACATGTCGGCATTGATTTGGAGTCGATGGCTCAAATGACCTGGGAGCTATTGAAAAAATCGGGGGGTGTATTCGCCAAAAATACTGATTTTTCATTCAAATATTCATGAAAAATAGAAATTCCACTAAAATCCAATAAAAACTGCTGTGTCTCATTCTACCAGTATAACAAGACATGTCGGCATTGATTTGGAGTCGATGGCTCAAATGACCTGGGAGCTATTGAAAAAATCGGGGGGTGTATTCGCCAAAAATACTGATTTTTCATTCAAATATTCATGAAAAATAGAAATTCCACTAAAATCCAATAAAAACTGCTGTGTCTGATTCTACCAGTATAACAAGACATGTCGGCATTGATTTGGAGTCGATGGCTCAAATGACCTGGGAGCTATTGAAAAATTCCGGCGGTGTATTCGCCAAAAATGGTGATTTTGTGAAAAAATATTCATGAAAAATAGAAATTCCACTAAAATCCAATAAAAACTGCTGTGTCTCATTCTACCAGTATAACAAGACATGTCGGCATTGATTTGGAGTGGATGGCTCAAATGACCTGGGAGCTATTGAAAAAATCGGGCGGTGTATTCGCCAAAAATGGTGATTTTTCATTAAAATATTCATAAAAAATAGAAATTCCACTAAAATCCAATAAAAACTGCTGTGTCTCATTCTACCAGTATAACAAGACATGTCGGCATTGATTTGGAGTCGATGGCTCAAATGACCTGGGAGCTATTGAAAAAATCGGGCGGTGTATTCGCCAAAAATGGTGATTTTGTGAAAAAATATTCATGAAAAATAGAAATTCCACTAAAATCCAATAACAACTGCTGTGTCTCATTCTACCAGTATAACAAGACATGTCGGCATTGATTTGGAGTGGATGGCTCAAATGACCTGGGAGCTATTGAAAAAATCGGGCGGTGTATTCGCCAAAAATGGTGATTTTTCATTCAAATATTCATGAAAAATAGAAATTCCACTAAAATCCAATAAAAACTGCTGTGTCTCATTCTACCAGTATAACAAGACATGTCGGCATTGATTTGGAGTGGATGGCTCAAATGACCTGGGAGCTATTGAAAAAATCGGGCGGTGTATTCGCCAAAAATGGTGATTTTTCATTAAAATATTCATAAAAAATAGAAATTCCACTAAAATCCAATAAAAACTGCTGTGTCTCATTCTACCAGTATAACAAGACATGTCGGCATTGATTTGGAGTGGATGGCTCAAATGACCTGGGAGCTATTGAAAAAATCGGGCGGTGTATTCGCCAAAAATGGTGATTTTGTGAAAAAATATTCATGAAAAATAGAAATTCCACTAAAATCCAATAACAACTGCTGTGTCTCATTCTACCAGTATAACAAGACATGTCGGCATTGATTTGGAGTGGATGGCTCAAATGACCTGGGAGCTTTTGAAAAAATCGGGCGGTGTATTCGCCAAAAATGGTGATTTTGTGAAAAAATATTCATGAAAAATAGAAATTCCACTAAAATCCAATAAAAACTGCTGTGTCTCATTCTACCAGTATAACAAGACATGTCGGCATTGATTTGGAGTGGATGGCTCAAATGACCTGGGAGCTATTGAAAAAATCGGGCGGTGTAATCACCAAAAATGGTGATTTTTCATTCAAATATTCATGAAAAATAGAAATTCCACTAAAATCCAATAAAAACTGCTGTGTCTCATTCTACCAGTATAACAAAACATGTCGGCATTGATTTGGAGTCGATGGCTCAAATGACCTGGGAGCTATTGAAAAAATTGGGGGGTGTATTCGCCAAAAATACTGATTTTTCATTCAAATATTCATGAAAAATAGAAATTCCACTAAAATCCAATAAAAACTGCTGTGTCTCATTCTACCAGTATAACAAGACATGTCGGCATTGATTTGGAGTCGATGGCTCAAATGACCTGGGAGCTATTGAAAAAATCGGGGGGTGTATTCGCCAAAAATACTGATTTTTCATTCAAATATTCATGAAAAATAGAAATTCCACTAAAATCCAATAAAAACTGCTGTGTCTGATTCTACCAGTATAACAAGACATGTCGGCATTGATTTGGAGTCGATGGCTCAAATGACCTGGGAGCTATTGAAAAAATCCGGCGGTGTATTCGCCAAAAATGGTGATTTTGTGAAAAAATATTCATGAAAAATAGAAATTCCACTAAAATCCAATAAAAACTGCTGTGTCTCATTCTACCAGTATAACAAGACATGTCGGCATTGATTTGGAGTGGATGGCTCAAATGACCTGGGAGCTATTGAAAAAATCGGGCGGTGTATTCGCCAAAAATGGTGATTTTTCATTCAAATATTCATAAAAAATAGAAATTCCACTAAAATACAATAAAAACTGCTGTGTCTCATTCTACCAGTATAACAAGACATGTCGGCATTGATTTGGAGTCGATGGCTCAAATGACCTGGGAGCTATTGAAAAAATCGGGCGGTGTATTCGCCAAAAATGGTGATTTTGTGAAAAAATATTCATGAAAAATAGAAATTCCACTAAAATCCAATAACAACTGCTGTGTCTCATTCTACCAGTATAACAAGACATGTCGGCATTGATTTGGAGTCGATGGCTCAAATGACCTGGGAGCTATTGAAAAAATCGGGCGGTGTATTCGCCAAAAATGGTGATTTTTCATTCAAATATTCATGAAAAATAGAAATTCCACTAAAATCCAATAAAAACTGCTGTGTCTCATTCTACCAGTATAACAAGACATGTCGGCATTGATTTGGAGTGGATGGCTCAAATGACCTGGGAGCTATTGAAAAAATCGGGCGGTGTATTCGCCAAAAATGGTGATTTTGTGAAAAAATATTCATGAAAAATAGAAATTCCACTAAAATCGAATAAAAACTGCTGTGTCTCATTCTATCCGTATAACAAGACATGTCGGCATTGATTTGGAGTGGATGGCTCAAATGACCTGGGAGCTATTGAAAAAATCGGGCGGTGTATTCGCCAAAAATGGTGATTTTGTGAAAAAATATTCATGAAAAATAGAAATTCCACTAAAATCCAATAAAAACTGCTGTGTCTGATTCTACCAGTATAACAAGACATGTCGGCATTGATTTGGAGTCGATGGCTCAAATGACCTGGGAGCTATTGAAAAAATCCGGCGGTGTATTCGCCAAAAATGGTGATTTTGTGAAAAAATATTCATGAAAAATAGAAATTCCACTAAAATCCAATAAAAACTGCTGTGTCTCATTCTACCAGTATAACAAGACATGTCGGCATTGATTTGGAGTGGATGGCTCAAATGACCTGGGAGCTATTGAAAAAATCGGGCGGTGTATTCGCCAAAAATGTTGATTTTGTGAAAAAAGATTCATGAAAAATAGAAATTCCACTAAAATCCAATAAAAACTGCTGTGTCTCATTCTACCAGTATAACAAGACATGTCGGCATTGATTTGGAGTCGATGGCTCAAATGACCTGGGAGCTATTGAAAAAATCGGGCGGTGTATTCGCCAAAAATGTTGATTTTGTGAAAAAATATTCATGAAAAATAGAAATTCCACTAAAATCCAATAAAAACTGCTGTGTCTCATTCTACCAGTATAACAAGACATGTCGGCATTGATTTGGAGTGGATGGCTCAAATGACCTGGGAGCTATTGAAAAAATCGGGCGGTGTATTCGCCAAAAATGGTGATTTTTCATTCAAATATTCATGAAAAATAGAAATTCCACTAAAATCCAATAAAAACTGCTGTGTCTCATTCTACCAGTATAACAAGACATGTCGGCATTGATTTGGAGTGGATGGCTCAAATGACCTGGGAGCTATTGAAAAAATCGGGCGGTGTATTCGCCAAAAATGGTGATTTTTCATTCAAATATTCATGAAAAATAGAAATTCCACTAAAATCCAATAAAAACTGCTGTGTCTCATTCTACCAGTACAACAAGACATGTCGGCATTGATTTGGAGTCGATGGCTCAAATGACCTGGGAGCTATTGAAAAAATCGGGCGGTGTATTCGCCAAAAATGGTGATTTTGTGAAAAAATATTCATGAAAAATAGAAATTCCACTAAAATCCAAAAAAAACTGCTGTGTCTCATTCTACCAGTATAACAAGACATGTCGGCATTGATTTGGAGTTGATGGCTCAAATGACCTGGGAGCTATTGAAAAAATCGGGCGGTGTATTCGCCAAAAATGTTGATTTTGTGAAAAAATATTCATGAAAAATAGAAATTCCACTAAAATCCAAAAAAAACTGCTGTGTCTCATTCTACCAGTATAACAAGACATGTCGGCATTGATTTGGAGTTGATGGCTCAAATGACCTGGGAGCTATTGAAAAAATCGGGCGGTGTATTCGCCAAAAATGGTGTTTTTTCATTCAAATATTCATGAAAAATAGAAATTCCACTAAAATCCAATAAAAACTGCTGTGTCTCATTCTACCAGTATAACAAGACATGTCGGCATTGATTTGGAGTGGATGGCTCAAATGACCTGGGAGCTATTGAAAAAATCGGGCGGTGTATTCGCCAAAAATGGTGTTTTTTCATTCAAATATTCATGAAAAATAGAAATTCCACTAAAATCCAATAAAAACTGCTGTGTCTCATTCTACCAGTATAACAAGACATGTCGGCATTGATTTGGAGTGGATGGCTCAAATGACCTGGGAGCTATTGAAAAAATCGGGCCGTGTATTCGCCAAAAATGGTGATTTTGTGAAAAAATATTCATGAAAAATAGAAATTCCACTAAAATCCAATAAAAACTGCTGTGTCTCATTCTACCAGTATAACAAGACATGTCGGCATTGATTTGGAGTGGATGGCTCAAATGACCTGGGAGCTATTGAAAAAATCGGGCGGTGTATTCGCCAAAAATGGTGATTTTTCATTAAAATATTCATTAAAAATAGAAATTCCACTAAAATCCAATAAAAACTGCTGTGTCTCATTCTACCAGTATAACAAGACATGTCGGCATTGATTTGGAGTGGATGGCTCAAATGACCTGGGAGCTATTGAAAAAATCGGGCGGTGTATTCGCCAAAAATGGTGATTTTTCATTCAAATATTCATGAAAAATAGAAATTCCACTAAAATCCAATAAAAACTGCTGTGTCTCATTCTACCAGTATAACAAGACATGTCGGCATTGATTTGGAGTGGATGGCTCAAATGACCTGGGAGCTATTGAAAAAATCGGGCGGTGTATTCGCCAAAAATGTTGATTTTGTGAAAAAATATTCATGAAAAATAGAAATTCCACTAAAATCCAATAAAAACTGCTGTGTCTCATTCTACCAGTATAACAAGACATGTCGGCATTGATTTGGAGTCGATGGCTCAAATGACCTGGGAGCTATTGAAAAAATCGGGCGGTGTATTTGCCAAAAATGGTGATTTTTCATTCAAATATTCATGAAAAATAGAAATTCCACTAAAATCCAATAAAAACTGCTGTGTCTCATTCTACCAGTATAACAAGACATGTCGGCATTGATTTGGAGTGGATGGCTCAAATGACCTGGGAGCTATTGAAAAAATCGGGCGGTGTATTCGCCAAAAATGGTGATTTTGTGAAAAAATATTCATGAAAAATAGAAATTCCACTAAAATCCAATAAAAACTGCTGTGCCTGATTCTACCAGTATAACAAGACATGTCGGCATTGATTTGGAGTGGATGGCTCAAATGACCTGGGAGCTATTGAAAAAATCGGGCGGTGTATTCGCCAAAAATGGTGATTTTGTGAAAAAATATTCATGAAAAATAGAAATTCCACTAAAATCCAAAAAAAACTGCTGTGTCTCATTCTACCAGTATAACAAGACATGTCGGCATTGATTTGGAGTTGATGGCTCAAATGACCTGGGAGCTATTGAAAAAATCGGGCGGTGTATTCGCCAAAAATGTTGATTTTGTGAAAAAATATTCATGAAAAATAGAAATTCCACTAAAATCCAAAAAAAACTGCTGTGTCTCATTCTACCAGTATAACAAGACATGTCGGCATTGATTTGGAGTTGATGGCTCAAATGACCTGGGAGCTATTGAAAAAATCGGGCGGTGTATTCGCCAAAAATGGTGTTTTTTCATTCAAATATTCATGAAAAATAGAAATTCCACTAAAATCCAATAAAAACTGCTGTGTCTCATTCTACCAGTATAACAAGACATGTCGGCATTGATTTGGAGTGGATGGCTCAAATGACCTGGGAGCTATTGAAAAAATCGGGCGGTGTATTCGCCAAAAATGGTGTTTTTTCATTCAAATATTCATGAAAAATAGAAATTCCACTAAAATCCAATAAAAACTGCTGTGTCTCATTCTACCAGTATAACAAGACATGTCGGCATTGATTTGGAGTGGATGGCTCAAATGACCTGGGAGCTATTGAAAAAATCGGGCCGTGTATTCGCCAAAAATGGTGATTTTGTGAAAAAATATTCATGAAAAATAGAAATTCCACTAAAATCCAATAAAAACTGCTGTGTCTCATTCTACCAGTATAACAAGACATGTCGGCATTGATTTGGAGTGGATGGCTCAAATGACCTGGGAGCTATTGAAAAAATCGGGCGGTGTATTCGCCAAAAATGGTGATTTTTCATTAAAATATTCATTAAAAATAGAAATTCCACTAAAATCCAATAAAAACTGCTGTGTCTCATTCTACCAGTATAACAAGACATGTCGGCATTGATTTGGAGTGGATGGCTCAAATGACCTGGGAGCTATTGAAAAAATCGGGCGGTGTATTCGCCAAAAATGGTGATTTTTCATTCAAATATTCATGAAAAATAGAAATTCCACTAAAATCCAATAAAAACTGCTGTGTCTCATTCTACCAGTATAACAAGACATGTCGGCATTGATTTGGAGTGGATGGCTCAAATGACCTGGGAGCTATTGAAAAAATCGGGCGGTGTATTCGCCAAAAATGTTGATTTTGTGAAAAAATATTCATGAAAAATAGAAATTCCACTAAAATCCAATAAAAACTGCTGTGTCTCATTCTACCAGTATAACAAGACATGTCGGCATTGATTTGGAGTCGATGGCTCAAATGACCTGGGAGCTATTGAAAAAATCGGGCGGTGTATTTGCCAAAAATGGTGATTTTTCATTCAAATATTCATGAAAAATAGAAATTCCACTAAAATCCAATAAAAACTGCTGTGTCTCATTCTACCAGTATAACAAGACATGTCGGCATTGATTTGGAGTGGATGGCTCAAATGACCTGGGAGCTATTGAAAAAATCGGGCGGTGTATTCGCCAAAAATGGTGATTTTGTGAAAAAATATTCATGAAAAATAGAAATTCCACTAAAATCCAATAAAAACTGCTGTGCCTGATTCTACCAGTATAACAAGACATGTCGGCATTGATTTGGAGTGGATGGCTCAAATGACCTGGGAGCTATTGAAAAAATCGGGCGGTGTATTCGCCAAAAATGGTGATTTTTCATTCAAATATTCATGAATAATAGAAATTCCACTAAAATCCAATAAAAACTGCTGTGTCTCATTCTACCAGTATAACAAGACATGTCGGCATTGATTTGGAGTCGATGGCTCAAATGACCTGGGAGCTATTGAAAAAAATCGGGCGGTGTATTCGCCAAAAATGGTGATTTTTCATTAAAATATTCATGAAAAATAGAAATTCCACTAAAATCCAATAAAAACTGCTGTGTCTCATTCGACCAGTATAACAAGACATGTCGGCATTGATTTGGAGTCGATGGCTCAAATGACCTGGGAGCTATTGAAAAAATCGGGCGGTGTATTCGCCAAAAATGGTGATTTTTCATTCAAATATTCATGAAAAATAGAAATTCCACTAAAATCCAATAAAAACTGCTGTGTCTCATTCTACCAGTATAACAAGACATGTCGGCATTGATTTGGAGTGGATGGCTCAAATGACCTGGGAGCTATTGAAAAAATCGGGCGGTGTATTTGCCAAAAATGGTGATTTTTCATTAAAATATTCATAAAAAATAGAAATTCCACTAAAATCCAATAAAAACTGCTGTGTCTCATTCTACCAGTATAACAAGACATGTCGGCATTGATTTGGAGTGGATGGCTCAAATGACCTGGGAGCTATCGAAAAAATCGGGCGGTGTATTCGCCAAAAATGGTGATTTTTCATTCAAATATTCATGAAAAATAGAAATTCCACTAAAATCCAATAAAAACTGCTGTGTCTCATTCTACCAGTATAACAAGACATGTCGGCATTGATTTGGAGTCGATGGCTCAAATGACCTGGGAGCTATTGAAAAAATCGGGCGGTGTATTCGCCAAAAATGGTGATTTTGTGAAAAAATATTCATGAAAAATAGAAATTCCACTAAAATCCAATAAAAACTGCTGTGTCTCATTCTACCAGTATAACAAGACATGTCGGCATTGATTTGGAGTGGATGGCTCAAATGACCTGGGAGCTATTGAAAAAATCGGGCGGTGTATTCGCCAAAAATGGTGATTTTTCATTCAAATATTCATGAAAAATAGAAATTCCACTAAAATCCAATAAAAACTGCTGTGTCTCATTCTACCAGTATAACAAGACATGTCGGCATTGATTTGGAGTGGATGGCTCAAATGACCTGGGAGCTATTGAAAAAATCGGGCGGTGTATTCGCCAAAAATGGTGATTTTTCATTCAAATATTCATGAAAAATAGAAATTCCACTAAAATCCAATAAAAACTGCTGTGTCTCATTCTACCAGTATAACAAGACATGTCGGCATTGATTTGGAGTGGATGGCTCAAATGACCTGGGAGCTATTGAAAAAATCGGGCGGTGTATTCGCCAAAAATGGTGATTTTGTGAAAAAATATTCATGAAAAATAGAAATTCCACTAAAATCCAATAAAAACTGCTGTGTCTCATTCTACCAGTATAACAAGACATGTCGGCATTGATTTGGAGTGGATGGCTCAAATGACCTGGGAGCTATTGAAAAAATCGGGCGGTGTATTCGCCAAAAATGGTGATTTTTCATTCAAATATTCATAAAAAATAGAAATTCCACTAAAATCCAATAAAAACTGCTGTGTCTCATTCTACCAGTATAACAACACATGTCGGCATTGATTTGGAGTGGATGGCTCAAATGACCTGGGAGCTATTGAAAAAATCGGGCGGTGTATTCGCCAAAAATGGTGTTTTTTCATTCAAATATTCATGAAAAATAGAAATTCCACTAAAATCCAATAAAAACTGCTGTGTCTCATTCTACCAGTATAACAAGACATGTCGGCATTGATTTGGAGTGGATGGCTCAAATGACCTGGGAGCTATTGAAAAAATCGGGCGGTGTATTCGCCAAAAATGGTGATTTTGTGAAAAAATATTCATGAAAAATAGAAATTCCACTAAAATCGAATAAAAACTGCTGTGTCTCATTCTATCCGTATAACAAGACATGTCGGCATTGATTTGGAGTGGATGGCTCAAATGACCTGGGAGCTATTGAAAAAATCGGGCGGTGTATTCGCCAAAAATGTTGATTTTGTGAAAAAAGATTCATGAAAAATAGAAATTCCACTAAAATCCAATAAAAACTGCTGTGTCTCATTCTACCAGTATAACAAGACATGTCGGCATTGATTTGGAGTCGATGGCTCAAATGACCTGGGAGCTATTGAAAAAATCGGGCGGTGTATTCGCCAAAAATGTTGATTTTGTGAAAAAATATTCATGAAAAATAGAAATTCCACTAAAATCCAATAAAAACTGCTGTGTCTCATTCTACCAGTATAACAAGACATGTCGGCATTGATTTGGAGTGGATGGCTCAAATGACCTGGGAGCTATTGAAAAAATCGGGCGGTGTATTCGCCAAAAATGGTGATTTTTCATTCAAATATTCATGAAAAATAGAAATTCCACTAAAATCCAATAAAAACTGCTGTGTCTCATTCTACCAGTATAACAAGACATGTCGGCATTGATTTGGAGTGGATGGCTCAAATGACCTGGGAGCTATTGAAAAAATCGGGCGGTGTATTCGCCAAAAATGGTGATTTTTCATTCAAATATTCATGAAAAATAGAAATTCCACTAAAATCCAATAAAAACTGCTGTGTCTCATTCTACCAGTACAACAAGACATGTCGGCATTGATTTGGAGTCGATGGCTCAAATGACCTGGGAGCTATTGAAAAAATCGGGCGGTGTATTCGCCAAAAATGGTGATTTTGTGAAAAAATATTCATGAAAAATAGAAATTCCACTAAAATCCAAAAAAAACTGCTGTGTCTCATTCTACCAGTATAACAAGACATGTCGGCATTGATTTGGAGTTGATGGCTCAAATGACCTGGGAGCTATTGAAAAAATCGGGCGGTGTATTCGCCAAAAATGTTGATTTTGTGAAAAAATATTCATGAAAAATAGAAATTCCACTAAAATCCAAAAAAAACTGCTGTGTCTCATTCTACCAGTATAACAAGACATGTCGGCATTGATTTGGAGTTGATGGCTCAAATGACCTGGGAGCTATTGAAAAAATCGGGCGGTGTATTCGCCAAAAATGGTGTTTTTTCATTCAAATATTCATGAAAAATAGAAATTCCACTAAAATCCAATAAAAACTGCTGTGTCTCATTCTACCAGTATAACAAGACATGTCGGCATTGATTTGGAGTCGATGGCTCAAATGACCTGGGAGCTATTGAAAAAATCGGGCGGTGTATTCGCCAAAAATGGTGATTTTGTGAAAAAATATTCATGAAAAATAGAAATTCCACTAAAATCCAATAAAAACTGCTGTGTCTCATTCTACCAGTATAACAAGACATGTCGGCATTGATTTGGAGTGGATGGCTCAAATGACCTGGGAGCTATTGAAAAAATCGGGCGGTGTATTCGCCAAAAATGGTGATTTTTCATTCAAATATTCATGAAAAATAGAAATTCCACTAAAATCCAATAAAAACTGCTGTGTCTCATTCTACCAGTATAACAAGACATGTCGGCATTGATTTGGAGTGGATGGCTCAAATGACCTGGGAGCTATTGAAAAAATCGGGCGGTGTATTCGCCAAAAATGGTGATTTTTCATTCAAATATTCATGAAAAATAGAAATTCCACTAAAATCCAATAAAAACTGCTGTGTCTCATTCTACCAGTATAACAAGACATGTCGGCATTGATTTGGAGTGGATGGCTCAAATGACCTGGGAGCTATTGAAAAAATCGGGCGGTGTATTCGCCAAAAATGGTGATTTTGTGAAAAAATATTCATGAAAAATAGAAATTCCACTAAAATCCAATAAAAACTGCTGTGTCT
This sequence comes from Pagrus major, assembly GCF_040436345.1. Classification (NCBI taxonomy): domain Eukaryota; kingdom Metazoa; phylum Chordata; class Actinopteri; order Spariformes; family Sparidae; genus Pagrus; species Pagrus major. The sequence goes on from NC_133231.1 coordinate 11,486,436, forward strand.
CATTCTACCAGTATAACAAGACATGTCGGCATTGATTTGGAGTGGATGGCTCAAATGACCTGGGAGCTATTGAAAAAATCGGGCGGTGTATTCGCCAAAAATGGTGATTTTTCATTCAAATATTCATAAAAAATAGAAATTCCACTAAAATCCAATAAAAACTGCTGTGTCTCATTCTACCAGTATAACAACACATGTCGGCATTGATTTGGAGTCGATGGCTCAAATGACCTGGGAGCTATTGAAAAAATCGGGCGGTGTATTCGCCAAAAATGGTGTTTTTTCATTCAAATATTCATGAAAAATAGAAATTCCACTAAAATCCAATAAAAACTGCTGTGTCTCATTCTACCAGTATAACAACACATGTCGGCATTGATTTGGAGTCGATGGCTCAAATGACCTGGGAGCTATTGAAAAAATCGGGCGGTGTATTTGCCAAAAATGGTGATTTTTCATTCAAATATTCATGAAAAATAGAAATTCCACTAAAATCCAATAAAAACTGCTGTGTCTCATTCTACCAGTATAACAAGACATGTCGGCATTGATTTGGAGTGGATGGCTCAAATGACCTGGGAGCTATTGAAAAAATCGGGCGGTGTATTCGCCAAAAATGGTGATTTTGTGAAAAAATATTCATGAAAAATAGAAATTCCACTAAAATCGAATAAAAACTGCTGTGTCTCATTCTATCCGTATAACAAGACATGTCGGCATTGATTTGGAGTGGATGGCTCAAATGACCTGGGAGCTATTGAAAAAATCGGGCGGTGTATTCGCCAAAAATGGTGATTTTGTGAAAAAATATTCATGAAAAATAGAAATTCCACTAAAATCCAATAAAAACTGCTGTGTCTGATTCTACCAGTATAACAAGACATGTCGGCATTGATTTGGAGTCGATGGCTCAAATGACCTGGGAGCTATTGAAAAAATCCGGCGGTGTATTCGCCAAAAATGGTGATTTTGTGAAAAAATATTCATGAAAAATAGAAATTCCACTAAAATCCAATAAAAACTGCTGTGTCTCATTCTACCAGTATAACAAGACATGTCGGCATTGATTTGGAGTGGATGGCTCAAATGACCTGGGAGCTATTGAAAAAATCGGGCGGTGTATTCGCCAAAAATGTTGATTTTGTGAAAAAAGATTCATGAAAAATAGAAATTCCACTAAAATCCAATAAAAACTGCTGTGTCTCATTCTACCAGTATAACAAGACATGTCGGCATTGATTTGGAGTCGATGGCTCAAATGACCTGGGAGCTATTGAAAAAATCGGGCGGTGTATTCGCCAAAAATGTTGATTTTGTGAAAAAATATTCATGAAAAATAGAAATTCCACTAAAATCCAATAAAAACTGCTGTGTCTCATTCTACCAGTATAACAAGACATGTCGGCATTGATTTGGAGTGGATGGCTCAAATGACCTGGGAGCTATTGAAAAAATCGGGCGGTGTATTCGCCAAAAATGGTGATTTTTCATTCAAATATTCATGAAAAATAGAAATTCCACTAAAATCCAATAAAAACTGCTGTGTCTCATTCTACCAGTATAACAAGACATGTCGGCATTGATTTGGAGTGGATGGCTCAAATGACCTGGGAGCTATTGAAAAAATCGGGCGGTGTATTCGCCAAAAATGGTGATTTTTCATTCAAATATTCATGAAAAATAGAAATTCCACTAAAATCCAATAAAAACTGCTGTGTCTCATTCTACCAGTACAACAAGACATGTCGGCATTGATTTGGAGTCGATGGCTCAAATGACCTGGGAGCTATTGAAAAAATCGGGCGGTGTATTCGCCAAAAATGGTGATTTTGTGAAAAAATATTCATGAAAAATAGAAATTCCACTAAAATCCAAAAAAAACTGCTGTGTCTCATTCTACCAGTATAACAAGACATGTCGGCATTGATTTGGAGTTGATGGCTCAAATGACCTGGGAGCTATTGAAAAAATCGGGCGGTGTATTCGCCAAAAATGGTGTTTTTTCATTCAAATATTCATGAAAAATAGAAATTCCACTAAAATCCAATAAAAACTGCTGTGTCTCATTCTACCAGTATAACAAGACATGTCGGCATTGATTTGGAGTGGATGGCTCAAATGACCTGGGAGCTATTGAAAAAATCGGGCGGTGTATTCGCCAAAAATGGTGATTTTGTGAAAAAATATTCATGAAAAATAGAAATTCCACTAAAATCCAATAAAAACTGCTGTGCCTGATTCTACCAGTATAACAAGACATGTCGGCATTGATTTGGAGTGGATGGCTCAAATGACCTGGGAGCTATTGAAAAAATCGGGCGGTGTATTCGCCAAAAATGGTGATTTTTCATTCAAATATTCATGAATAATAGAAATTCCACTAAAATCCAATAAAAACTGCTGTGTCTCATTCTACCAGTATAACAAGACATGTCGGCATTGATTTGGAGTCGATGGCTCAAATGACCTGGGAGCTATTGAAAAAAATCGGGCGGTGTATTCGCCAAAAATGGTGATTTTTCATTCAAATATTCATGAAAAATAGAAATTCCACTAAAATCCAATAAAAACTGCTGTGTCTCATTCTACCAGTATAACAAGACATGTCGGCATTGATTTGGAGTCGATGGCTCAAATGACCTGGGAGCTATTGAAAAAATCGGGCGGTGTATTCGCCAAAAATGGTGATTTTTCATTAAAATATTCATTAAAAATAGAAATTCCACTAAAATCCAATAAAAACTGCTGTGTCTCATTCTACCAGTATAACAAGACATGTCGGCATTGATTTGGAGTGGATGGCTCAAATGACCTGGGAGCTATTGAAAAAATCGGGCGGTGTATTCGCCAAAAATGGTGATTTTTCATTCAAATATTCATGAAAAATAGAAATTCCACTAAAATCCAATAAAAACTGCTGTGTCTGATTCTACCAGTATAACAAGACATGTCGGCATTGATTTGGAGTGGATGGCTCAAATGACCTGGGAGCTATTGAAAAAATCGGGCGGTGTATTCGCCAAAAATGGTGATTTTGTGAAAAAATATTCATGAAAAATAGAAATTCCACTAAAATCCAATAAAAACTGCTGTGTCTCATTCTACCAGTATAACAAGACATGTCGGCATTGATTTGGAGTCGATGGCTCAAATGACCTGGGAGCTATTGAAAAAATCGGGCGGTGTATTTGCCAAAAATGGTGATTTTTCATTCAAATATTCATGAAAAATAGAAATTCCACTAAAATCCAATAAAAACTGCTGTGTCTCATTCTACCAGTATAACAAGACATGTCGGCATTGATTTGGAGTGGATGGCTCAAATGACCTGGGAGCTATTGAAAAAATCGGGCGGTGTATTCGCCAAAAATGGTGATTTTGTGAAAAAATATTCATGAAAAATAGAAATTCCACTAAAATCCAATAAAAACTGCTGTGCCTGATTCTACCAGTATAACAAGACATGTCGGCATTGATTTGGAGTGGATGGCTCAAATGACCTGGGAGCTATTGAAAAAATCGGGCGGTGTATTCGCCAAAAATGGTGATTTTTCATTCAAATATTCATGAATAATAGAAATTCCACTAAAATCCAATAAAAACTGCTGTGTCTCATTCTACCAGTATAACAAGACATGTCGGCATTGATTTGGAGTCGATGGCTCAAATGACCTGGGAGCTATTGAAAAAAATCGGGCGGTGTATTCGCCAAAAATGGTGATTTTTCATTAAAATATTCATGAAAAATAGAAATTCCACTAAAATCCAATAAAAACTGCTGTGTCTCATTCGACCAGTACAACAAGACATGTCGGCATTGATTTGGAGTCGATGGCTCAAATGACCTGGGAGCTATTGAAAAAATCGGGCGGTGTATTCGCCAAAAATGGTGATTTTTCATTCAAATATTCATGAAAAATAGAAATTCCACTAAAATCCAATAAAAACTGCTGTGTCTCATTCTACCAGTATAACAAGACATGTCGGCATTGATTTGGAGTGGATGGCTCAAATGACCTGGGAGCTATTGAAAAAGTCGGGCGGTGTATTTGCCAAAAATGGTGATTTTTCATTAAAATATTCATAAAAAATAGAAATTCCACTAAAATCCAATAAAAACTGCTGTGTCTCATTCTACCAGTATAACAAGACATGTCGGCATTGATTTGGAGTGGATGGCTCAAATGACCTGGGAGCTATCGAAAAAATCGGGCGGTGTATTCGCCAAAAATGGTGATTTTTCATTCAAATATTCATGAAAAATAGAAATTCCACTAAAATCCAATAAAAACTGCTGTGTCTCATTCTACCAGTATAACAAGACATGTCGGCATTGATTTGGAGTCGATGGCTCAAATGACCTGGGAGCTATTGAAAAAATCGGGCGGTGTATTCGCCAAAAATGGTGATTTTGTGAAAAAATATTCATGAAAAATAGAAATTCCACTAAAATCCAATAAAAACTGCTGTGTCTCATTCTACCAGTATAACAAGACATGTCGGCATTGATTTGGAGTGGATGGCTCAAATGACCTGGGAGCTATTGAAAAAATCGGGCGGTGTATTCGCCAAAAATGGTGATTTTTCATTCAAATATTCATGAAAAATAGAAATTCCACTAAAATCCAATAAAAACTGCTGTGTCTCATTCTACCAGTATAACAAGACATGTCGGCATTGATTTGGAGTGGATGGCTCAAATGACCTGGGAGCTATTGAAAAAATCGGGCGGTGTATTCGCCAAAAATGGTGATTTTTCATTCAAATATTCATGAAAAATAGAAATTCCACTAAAATCCAATAAAAACTGCTGTGTCTCATTCTACCAGTATAACAAGACATGTCGGCATTGATTTGGAGTGGATGGCTCAAATGACCTGGGAGCTATTGAAAAAATCGGGCGGTGTATTCGCCAAAAATGGTGATTTTGTGAAAAAATATTCATGAAAAATAGAAATTCCACTAAAATCCAATAAAAACTGCTGTGTCTCATTCTACCAGTATAACAAGACATGTCGGCATTGATTTGGAGTGGATGGCTCAAATGACCTGGGAGCTATTGAAAAAATCGGGTGGTGTATTCGCCAAAAATGGTGATTTTTCATTCAAATATTCATAAAAAATAGAAATTCCACTAAAATCCAATAAAAACTGCTGTGTCTCATTCTACCAGTATAACAACACATGTCGGCATTGATTTGGAGTCGATGGCTCAAATGACCTGGGAGCTATTGAAAAAATCGGGCGGTGTATTCGCCAAAAATGGTGTTTTTTCATTCAAATATTCATGAAAAATAGAAATTCCACTAAAATCCAATAAAAACTGCTGTGTCTCATTCTACCAGTATAACAACACATGTCGGCATTGATTTGGAGTCGATGGCTCAAATGACCTGGGAGCTATTGAAAAAATCGGGCGGTGTATTTGCCAAAAATGGTGATTTTTCATTCAAATATTCATGAAAAATAGAAATTCCACTAAAATCCAATAAAAACTGCTGTGTCTCATTCTACCAGTATAACAAGACATGTCGGCATTGATTTGGAGTGGATGGCTCAAATGACCTGGGAGCTATTGAAAAAATCGGGCGGTGTATTCGCCAAAAATGGTGATTTTTCATTCAAATATTCATGAAAAATAGAAATTCCACTAAAATCCAATAAAAACTGCTGTGTCTCATTCTACCAGTATAACAAGACATGTCGGCATTGATTTGGAGTGGATGGCTCAAATGACCTGGGAGCTATTGAAAAAATCGGGCGGTGTATTCGCCAAAAATGGTGATTTTTCATTCAAATATTCATGAAAAATAGAAATTCCACTAAAATCCAATAAAAACTGCTGTGTCTCATTCTACCAGTATAACAAGACATGTCGGCATTGATTTGGAGTCGATGGCTCAAATGACCTGGGAGCTATTGAAAAAATCGGGCGGTGTATTCGCCAAAAATGTTGATATTGTGAAAAAAGATTCATGAAAAATAGAAATTCCACTAAAATCCAATAAAAACTGCTGTGTCTCATTCTACCAGTATAACAAAACATGTCGGCATTGATTTGGAGTCGATGGCTCAAATGACCTGGGAGCTATTGAAAAAATCGGGCGGTGTATTCGCCAAAAATGGTGATTTTGTGAAAAAATATTCATGAAAAATAGAAATTCCACTAAAATCCAATAAAAACTGCTGTGTCTCATTCTACCAGTATAACAAGACATGTCGGCATTGATTTGGAGTGGATGGCTCAAATGACCTGGGAGCTATTGAAAAAATCGGGCGGTGTATTCGCCAAAAATGGTGATTTTTCATTCAAATATTCATGAAAAATAGAAATTCCACTAAAATCCAATAAAAACTGATGTGTCTCATTCTACCAGTATAACAAGACATGTCGGCATTGATTTGGAGTTGATGGCTCAAATGACCTGGGAGCTATTGAAAAAATCGGGCGGTGTATTCGCCAAAAATGGTGATTTTTCATTCAAATATTCATAAAAAATAGAAATTCCACTAAAATCCAATAAAAACTGCTGTGTCTCATTCTACCAGTATAACAAGACATGTCGGCATTGATTTGGAGTCGATGGCTCAAATGACCTGGGAGCTATTGAAAAAATCGGGCGGTGTATTCGCCAAAAATGGTGATTTTGTGAAAAAATATTCATGAAAAATAGAAATTCCACTAAAATCCAAAAAAAACTGCTGTGTCTCATTCTACCAGTATAACAAAACATGTCGGCATTGATTTGGAGTCGATGGCTCAAATGACCTGGGAGCTATTGAAAAAATCGGGCGGTGTATTCGCCAAAAATGGTGATTTTTCATTCAAATATTCATGAAAAATAGAAATTCCACTAAAATCCAATAAAAACTGATGTGTCTCATTCTACCAGTATAACAAGACATGTCGGCATTGATTTGGAGTGGATGGCTCAAATGACCTGGGAGCTATTGAAAAAATCGGGCGGTGTATTCGCCAAAAATGGTGATTTTTCATTCAAATATTCATAAAAAATAGAAATTCCACTAAAATCTAATAAAAACTGCTGTGTCTCATTCTACCAGTATAACAACACATGTCGGCATTGATTTGGAGTCGATGGCTCAAATGACCTGGGAGCTATTGAAAAAATCGGGCGGTGTATTCGCCAAAAATGGTGATTTTTCATTCAAATATTCATGAAAAATAGAAATTCCACTAAAATCCAATAAAAACTGCTGTGTCTCATTCTACCAGTATAACAAGACATGTCGGCATTGATTTGGAGTGGATGGCTCAAATGACCTGGGAGCTATTGAAAAAATCAGGCGGTGTATTCGCCAAAAATGGTGATTTTTCATTCAAATATTCATGAAAAATAGAAATTCCACTAAAATCCAATAAAAACTGCTGTGTCTCATTCTACCAGTATAACAAGACATGTCGGCATTGATTTGGAGTGGATGGCTCAAATGACCTGGGAGCTATTGAAAAAATCGGGCGGTGTATTCGCCAAAAATGGTGATTTTTCAATCAAATATTCATGAAAAATAGAAATTCCACTAAAATCCAATAAAAACTGCTGTGTCTCATTCTACCAGTATAACAAGACATGTCGGCATTGATTTGGAGTGGATGGCTCAAATGACCTGGGAGCTATTGAAAAAATCGGGCGGTGTATTCGCCAAAAATGGTGATTTTGTGAAAAAATATTCATGAAAAATAGAAATTCCACTAAAATCCAATAAAAACTGCTGTGTCTCATTCTACCAGTATAACAAGACATGTCGGCATTGATTTGGAGTGGATGGCTCAAATGACCTGGGAGCTATTGAAAAAATCGGGCGGTGTATTCGCCAAAAATGGTGATTTTTCATTCAAATATTCATAAAAAATAGAAATTCCACTAAAATCCAATAAAAACTGCTGTGTCTCATTCTACCAGTATAACAAGACATGTCGGCATTGATTTGGAGTCGATGGCTCAAATGACCTGGGAGCTATTGAAAAAAATCGGGCGGTGTATTCGCCAAAAATGGTGATTTTTCATTCAAATATTCATAAAAAATAGAAATTCCACTAAAATCCAATGAGAACTGCTGTGTCTCATTCTACCAGTATAACAAGACATGTCGGCATTGATTTGGAGTGGATGGCTCAAATGACCTGGGAGCTATTGAAAAAATCGGGCGGTGTATTCGCCAAAAATGGTGATTTTGTGAAAAAATATTCATGAAAAATAGAAATTCCACTAAAATCCAATAAAAACTGCTGTGTCTCATTCTACCAGTATAACAAGACATGTCGGCATTGATTTGGAGTTGATGGCTCAAATGACCTGGGAGCTATTGAAAAAATCGGGCGGTGTATTCGCCAAAAATGGTGATTTTTCATTCAAATATTCATAAAAAATAGAAATTCCACTAAAATCCAATAAAAACTGCTGTGTCTCATTCTACCAGTATAACAAGACATGTCGGCATTGATTTGGAGTCGATGGCTCAAATGACCTGGGAGCTATTGAAAAAATCGGGCGGTGTATTCGCCAAAAATGGTGATTTTGTGAAAAAATATTCATGAAAAATAGAAATTCCACTAAAATCCAATAAAAACTGCTGTGTCTCATTCTACCAGTATAACAAGACATGTCGGCATTGATTTGGAGTGGATGGCTCAAATGACCTGGGAGCTATTGAAAAAATCAGGCGGTGTATTCGCCAAAAATGGTGATTTTTCATTCAAATATTCATGAAAAATAGAAATTCCACTAAAATCCAATAAAAACTGCTGTGTCTCATTCTACCAGTATAACAAGACATGTCGGCATTGATTTGGAGTGGATGGCTCAAATGACCTGGGAGCTATTGAAAAAATCGGGCGGTGTATTCGCCAAAAATGGTGATTTTTCAATCAAATATTCATGAAAAATAGAAATTCCACTAAAATCCAATAAAAACTGCTGTGTCTCATTCTACCAGTATAACAAGACATGTCGGCATTGATTTGGAGTGGATGGCTCAAATGACCTGGGAGCTATTGAAAAAATCGGGCGGTGTATTTGCCAAAAATGGTGATTTTGTGAAAAAATATTCATGAAAAATAGAAATTCCACTAAAATCCAATAAAAACTGCTGTGTCTCATTC